>NC_057803.1:192274901-192482855 GCF_018294505.1 Triticum aestivum
CCCCCCCCGGGCCAGTGCTCCTCTGAGTGTTGGTCCAAACTAGAGCCCCTTGCAGTGCCACCTCGGGGAAACTCGAGGGCTGGTTTTAGTTGTACGGATTGCTTATCTGAGTGTGCCCTGAGAAAGAGATATGTGCAGCTCCTATCGGGATTTGTCGGCACATTCGGGCGGTGTTGCTGGTCTTGTTTTAACCTGTCAAAGTGTCTTGAGTTACCGAGATGCCGAGTCTGATCGGAACGTCTTGGGAGGAGGTCTATTCCTTCGTTGACCGTGAGAGCTTGTCATGGGCTAAGTTGGGACTCCCCTGCAGGGATTGAACTTTCGAAAGCCGTGCCCGCGGTTATGGGCAGATGGGAATTTGTTAATGTCCGGTTGTAGATACCTTGAACCTTAATTAATTAAAATGAATCAACCGAGTGTGTTACCGTGATGGCCTCTTCTCGGCGGAGTCCGAGAAGTGGACACGGTGTTGGAGTATTGTTTGCGCAGGTTATTCTCTAGTTTCTCGCTCGTGCTTTGCCTCCTCTTCTCGCTATCCTTTGCGAATAAGTTAGCCACCATACTTGCTAGCCGCTTGCTGCAGCTCCACTCATATTTTACCTTGCCACACCTATAAGCTTAAATAGTCTTGATCGCGAGGGTGCGAGATTGTTGAGTCCCTGTGGCTCACAGATTACTATTATACCAGATGCAGGTCCTGATGATTCCGCTCCAGGAGACGCGTGTGAGCTCAAGTGGGAGTTCGACGAAGACCCTCAACGATACTATGTTTCCTTTCCCGACGATCAGTAGTGGTGCCCAGTTGGGGGTGATTGGGACCGTTGTCGCATGTTGGGTTCTCTTTTATTTTGGCGCCGTAGTCGGGCCATGAGTGTTTGGATGATGTAATGTTATTTATGTACTTGATTGACGTGGCAAGTGTAAGCCAACTATGTTATCTCCCCTTTTATTATTATTACATGGGACGTTGTGAAGATTGCCTAACTTGCGACATATGCCTTCAATGCGATTATGTCTCTAAGCCGTGCCTCGACACGTGGGAGCTATAGTCGCATCGAGGGTGTTACAAGTTGGTAATCAGAGCCTTCCCCGATCTTAGGAGCCCCATTGCTTGATCGTTTTTAGTGGCTGAGTTGTGTCTAGAAAAATGTTTGGAGTCATTAGGAATTATATATCGGAGAGATTAGGAATTCTTTTTACTTCCCAGTCTCCTCATCGCTCTGGTAAGGCATCCTGACGTAGAGTTTTGACTCTTCTCTTCTCAAATTTCACTAAAAAAATTTAGGATCACGCGGGTATCTTGGAATCGTTCCGATGGTTTTATGATGAGAACATTGTCTTGGTGCCTCCTGTCAGGGGTTTAGTGGAAGTGTCCCGGGGAGTTGAGCTCTGAGGTGTTGTCATCATAATTTTATCGTTGCAATTCTGAAATACTTGAGTTTACTACGCTGACATAGAAAATCTCTTTTATGCAGTTCGTTGGTGAGATAACGTCGACGCCACCCAGTACTAGGGCGGGAGTTCGGGAGTATTGCCATAACTTGTATAACGGATGCTTTTCGAAGGTTGAGGTAGATGGTTTCTGAAGGTTTCTTGGTTATGTGTTGAAGGATGGATACAACTGGATGTAGGATTTGCTAGTTTGGGTGAGATATTATGCTTCCCCTGTATCCCCAACACCTGATTGCATAACCGGAAAGGTTCGGGAGTTTCATAGGTGGGAATTCTAGTAACTCTAGTTTTTCTTCCACGGATATTGGTTTGAGATTGGGATTTCTTACCGATTATTCGTTCTTGATCCGTACCTTGTTGATTTATTTCTCTACCTTAATTCTACGTGGCTTCTCAATTTATGGATATGTGACCATTTCAAGAGGAATGCATTCGTTCATTTTGTTCGGATGTGAAGACTATATGTTGCAATTTTCATTCCGTTGGATTCAGCTTCAATATTTGTCTATCAATGTGCTAATGGTGGTCAACCTCTTCAGGATGGCTCCTCCAACGCGCACGACTCCGAATCCTGATCCGCCACCACCTCCACCTCCTCCAGAGGCATGGCAAGCTGTGATGGCCGCAACCAATGCAAACACACAGCTGATCAGGCAAATTCTTCAAGAGCGCAATCAAGGCAGTCAAGGGAATCAAGGCAGCAATCAGAGTCACTTTGCTACACTAAACCAGTTCCTTGCTAACGGGCCAAAGACTTTCAGCAATTGTGTTGAGGCATCTGATGCTGACGATTGGCTTGTGGATCTGTGTAAACATTTCGAGTGCAGTAACGTCAGGCCTGAGGACTTTGTCAAGTTCGCTTCCTTCCAACTCAAAGATCAAGCTGCAGAATGGTTCCAGCAGTACAAGGAGTCCAGAGGTGGACGTGTTATCACTTGGGATGATTTCCGTCGAGATTTCCGAGCTCATCATATTCCTCAGAGCGTGGTTGAAAGCAAGCGTGAGGAATTCCGCAATCTGAAGCAAGGCTCTTTGTCTGTCTATGACTACAACAAGTTGTTTCAGAAGCTCGCCCGCTTTGCCAAGTAGGACGTCCCTGATGAGAAGAGCATGATATATCAGTTCAGGGATGGTCTCAGAGAAGAAATTCAGCTCGCTCTTGTTCTCTTTGAGCCCTTGAGGTACGATGAGTTCTACAACATGGCATTGAAGCAAGAGGCTGCTCACTTGAGGTGTGATGCTTCCAAGAAGCGAGTCAGAGATGTTACTCCTTCTTCCTCTACTCAAGTGGCCAAGCAGCAGAAGTTTTGTCTTCCTCCTCCTCCGTTCCATCAGCCGTATCAGCAAAAGAGCAAAGGTGGCAGTGGTTCTTCCAACCCACCCAACCCTGGCTTTCAGAATAAGACTTCGTCTCAACCTCCAAGATTGAGTGTTCCGTATCACCGTCCGCTTTCAGAGGTCACGTGCAACAAGTGCCAACAGAAGGGTCACTATGCCAACAAGTGTTTCAACCAGAGGCGTCTTCCTCCTCCTCCTCCTGTCAGATCGGCAAGTACAGCTGTGGTCAAGCATAACCCCAAGCATGCCAAGGTCAATTTGATGAATGTAGCTCAGGCAGAGGACTCGTCAGATGTGATCATGGGTAACCTTCCTGTTAATGATATTCCCGCAAAAGTTCTTTTTGACACTGGTGCATCGCATTGTTTCCTCTCGAGACCTTTTGCATCTAAGCATGATTTTGTTACTCAAGTGTTGCCGAAGCCGTTGGCTATCGTCTCTCCGGCCCGTCAAATGACATCTCGAGTATGCGTTCCGGATGTTACTATCACTTTGGGTGACTATAAGTTCTTGTCCTCTCCAAATGTTCTTGGTGACTCGGATATTGATCTTATTCTCGGAATGGATTGGCTTTCTAAGCACAAGGCTCAGCTTGATTGTGCTGCCAGGCAGATTCATTTGACTCATTCGTCTGAGGATGTAATTGTCTTTGCCGCTCGGGATAATACCATTCGTCTGTTTTATCTCAATGAGAAGGGTGAATTGGATGCCATCTCTCAAATTCCAGTCGTTTGTGAATATCAAGACGTCTTTCCAGAAGAGCTCCCAGGAATGCCTCCGCACCGGCCAGTTGAATTCGTTATTGATCTTGAGCCTGGCACGGAACCTGTGTGCAAACGTCCTTATAAGCTCGGACCTGAACAGTTGAAGGAGCTGAAGAAGCAACTCGATGAGCAAGAGAAAATGGGTCTTATCCGGCCTAGTTCTTCTCCGTGGGGTTGTGGTGTTCTTTTTGTGAATAAGAAGGATGGAACGGACCGACTTTGTGTTGATTACCGTCCAGTGAACAAGAAGACCATCAAGAACAAATACCCACTTCCCAACATCAATGAGCTGCTCGAACAACTCAAAGGTGCCCAAGTATTCTCCAAGCTTGATCTCCGTATGGGTTATCACCAGATTCGCATTCGTGAAGAAGATATTCCCAAGACAGCATTCAGAACAAGCTTTGGTTCATATGAATACACTGTCATGTCTTTTGGCCTCGCCAACGCTCCTCCGACGTTCTCTCGCATGATGAACTTCATCTTCAACGCCTACACCAATGACTTTGTTTTGGTCTATCTCGACGACATTCTGGTTTTCTCGAAGAACAAGGAAGATCATGCCAAGCACTTGCGCTTGGTTCTTGATAAGCTCAGAGAACATCAGTTCTATGCCAAATTCTCCAAGTGTGAATTTTGGCTTGATGAGGTTCTTTATCTTGGTCATATCATCTCTGCCAAGGGCATTGCCGTGAATCCTGAGAAGGTTTCTGCAATTGTGAATTGGGAACCTCCTCAGAATGTGAAGCAACTCCGCAGTTTTCTCGGTCTCGCAAGCTATTGCCGAAGATTCGTTGAAAACTTTTCTAAGATCGCGAAGCCTCTCTCTAATCTTATTTAGAAGCACGTCAAGTACGTTTGGTCTCCGGAGTGTGATATTGCTTTCAACACTTTGAAAGAGAAATTGATCACTGCTCCAGTTCTGACTCCACCTGATGAATCCAAGCCGTACGAGGTCTTTTGTGATGCCTCTCTCCAAGGTCTTGGCGTGGTATTGATGCAAGAGAAGAAAGTTGTTGCTTATACATCTCGCTAGTTGAAGCCTAATGAGAAGAACTACCCCACTCATGATCTCGAGTTGGCGGCAGTTGTGCATGCTCTTTTGACTTGGAGACATCTTCTATTGGGAAGAAAAGTGGACATTTTCACTGATCACAAGAGTCTCAAGTACATCTTCACTCAGCCTAAACTCAACCTCAGGCAAACTCGATGGGTCGAAATGATTAAAGAGTATAATCCGAGTATCGAGTATACTCCAGGCAAGGCCAATGTGATTGCTGACACTTTGAGCAGGAAGGCTTACTGCAACAGTCTGATTCTTAAGCCTTATCAACCCGAGCTTTGTGAAGCTTTCCGCAAACTTAACCTGCAAGTTGTTCCTCAAGGTTTCCTCGCCAACCTTCAAGCCTCTCCTACCTTAGAAGACCAGATTCGCCAAGCCCAGCTTCTTGATGCTATGGTGAAAAAGGTGAAGATTGGGATTGCCAAGAGTCAGTCCAAGTACAAATGCTACCGCCTTGATGACAAGGACACTCTCTTCTTCGAGGATCTTATTGTTGTGCCCAAAGGTGACCTCCGTAAAGTGATCATGAACGAGGCTCACAATTCTCTCCTCTCCATCCACCCTGGGAGCACGAAGATGTATCAGGACCTTAAGCAAGCTTATTGGTGGACTCGAATGAAGCGTGAGATCGCTCAATTCATAAATGAATGTGATGTCTGCAGAAGAGTGAAGGCAGAACACCAAAGGCCAGCTGGTCTCCTCCAACCTCTTGCCATTCCAGAATGGAAGTTTGACCACATTGAGATGGACTTCTTGACTGGGTTTCCAAAGTCCAAGCGTGGCAATGATGCTATATTCGTTGTCATTGACAAACTCACCAAAGTGGCTCACTTTCTGCCTATCAAAGACTCAATCATTGCAGCTCAATTGGCGGAACTCTATACCTCTCGTATTGTCTCTCTGCACGGTATTCCTCAAGTGATCTCTTCAGACCGTGGCAGCATCTTTACCTCGAAGTTTTGGGATTCTTTTCAGAAGGCCATGGGCACGAACATCCGCTTCAGCACAGCTTTCCATCCTCAAACAAGTGGTCAAGTCGAGCGTGTCAACCAGATTCTTGAAGATATGCTCAGGGCTTGTGTGATCTCCTTCGGCATGAAATGGGAGGATTGTCTTCCTTATGCTGAATTCTCCTACAACAACAGTTTTCAAGAAAGTTAGGGCAAGGCCCCTTTTGAAATTCTGTATGGCAGGAAGTGCCGTACCCCTCTCAACTGGTCCGAAACCGGTGAACGTCAGCTTTTGGGTAATGACTTAATCACAGAAGCAGAAGAAATGTGCAAAGTCATTCGTGATATCCTCAAAGCAGCCCAATCCCGCCAGAAGAGCTACTATGATAGTAAGCACCGTGATTTGGCTTTCGAGATCGGAGATCATGTTTACCTCCGCGTCTCTCCTATGAAAGGTACTCGTCGCTTCGGTATCAAAGGGAAGCTTGCCCCTAGATACGTGGGACCTTTCAAGATTGTCAGCAAGAGAGGCGACCTCGCCTATCAACTCGAGCTTCCTTCAAACTTGCAAATGTTCATGACGTGTTCCATGTCTCTCAGCTTCGAAAGTGCTTCAAGACTCCTGACCGCACCGTCAACTTCGAGGACATTGAGCTCCAAGAAGATCTCTCTTATCGTGAGCACCCAGTTGCTATTCTTGAAGAGACTGAACGCAAGACTCGAAACAAGTCAATCAAATTTCTCAAAGTCAAGTGGTCACACCATTCCGACCGTGAAGCTACCTGGGAACGCGAGGATCACCTCCGTTCTGAGTACCCGGCGTTCTTTCAGTCCTAGATCTCGGGACGAGATCCTTTCGTAGTGAGTAGTCCGTTGTAACACCCCGGATGTAACTTTCCCTATTTGTACTCCAACTGTTGCCGTTTCCGGTGTTAAGTCAATTTATTTCCTCGGGTTCGGGTTTTGTCTCCGTGTGTTGTTTTCATTGTCATACATCTCATATCATGTCATCATGTGCATTGCATTTGCATACGTGTTCGTCTCATGCATTCGAGCATTTTCCCTGTTGTCCGTTTTGCATTCCGGTGCTTCGTTCTCCTCCGGTGGTCATTTCTAGCTTTTTTCGTGTGTGGGGATTAAACATTTCCGGATTGGACCGAGACTTGCCAAGCGGCCTTGGTTTACTACCGGTAGACCGCCTGTCAAGTTTCGTACCATTTGGACTTCGTTTGATACTCCAATGGTTAACCGAGGGACCGAAAAGGCCTCGTGTGAGTTGCAGCCCAACACCCCTCCAATTTGGCCCAAAACCCACCAAACTCTGCTCCATGTCCTAGAGCGTTCGATCACGATCGCGTGGCCGAAAACCGCACCTCATTTCGAATCTCCTAGCTCCCTCTATGCCTATATATACACCCCTCCGTTTTCGGATCTTCTTCCTCCCCGAAACCCTAAAAACTGCAGCTCCGCGCGCCGGACATTGTCTGTCCGGGCCGAACACACCGCCGCCGCCACTCCCACGCCGCCACGTGGCGCGCAGCCGCCGCCTCCCGCCAAAGCCCGCGCGGCCCGGGCCAGGCCCCCCACGGCCCGAAGGCCAGCCGCCGCCGCTGCCCTCCCCGGCCCGCGCCCGCCGCCTCCACGCCGCGCTGCCCGCCGCCGCCGCGCCTCCACGCGCCGCCGCCTCCGCCCGCCGCCACCGCGCCGGCCCGGAGCCGCCCCGGCCTCGCCTTCCCTCTTCCCCCGGCCGGCGAACCCACTCCGGCGAGCTCCAGCCCGCCGGCGAGCCCGGATCCACCTCGGGAGGCGCGCCCCGATCCAGATCCGCGGTTGCTACAGTAAACCCTAATTCGGGGTAGTTTTTTTTCCGCTAAGTCCCGGATATTTTTAGTCCAAGTTGCTCTGTTCGCGGCTCCGTAACTTTGCATCTGTAGCTCCGATTTGGGCATATAGCATATCAAAATGTTCACCTCAGAGAGTACATCATTTCATTCCATTGCATCATTTTCATTTGAGCTCATCTTGATGCCCGAAATGCTATTAGAAGAGGGCTACTTGAGTTAATTGTCAGATCTGTTACTCCGTTTAGCACTTTTGTCATTTTTGCCATGATTATTGTGTGCATGATATGCCCGTGAGTTCTTCATATGTTTTGTTAAGGGTTTTGTCATCTCTCCAGAGGTGCAACCCATGTATTTTTAGGATGTGTGTGGTGACTTGTGCAAGCTTGCCAAGTGGTGCACCCGGTAAATCTGTTTTCGGGGACTTAGTAATTTCACTGTCCTGGGATTGTTTAGTTCATGATGCCATATGTTTGTGTTGTTTCCTAGTGATCCGTGCCTCTTTTGAGGATGATCAGTAAGGGAGTTTTGTTAATATTGTAGTGCTCTATCCATCCATGTCTTTGTTTCAATTATGGAGCACCCTAGCTTGAGTCAATCAAGCTCTACTTTTTCTTCGTTGCGAATCTGGGCAGATCGTCAACTTGTTTGCGATTTTGCCGATGTTATTGTAGTTGATCCGTGCATGCTATGCCATTGTTCTTGCCATGTCTAGCTTGAATTTTGTGCCTTCTTAAGGGATGTATGCTTGTCTTGCCATGACTTGCACCGTAGTGAGTGCATCAAGCTCGTAAACATGCCTTCGTGAGTTATGTTTCAGCATGTCCCAATTTTCACTAAGTATGAAAGCTGATTATGTTTTTGCTATGTTCGTGTGCTTGTTAGTATATTTTGTGATCCCTTTTGGCTCAAGGTCACTAAGGGACTTTTGTTAAGCTTGTTGAGTAGCTCCATGCCATGTCTTTTTTTGTCATGTTCAGGTCCTGTAGCATGTTGTTTTGTTGCTCCGAAGAGGGTTATATGATCTGAATTTCTAGACAAGTGTTAATTTCACTAAGTCTGAGATCTGTTTACCATTTGCGTTTTTGCCATGCTTGTTTGAACCTGTTAATGGATGAATTGGCCGTAGCTCACTGCTAGACTTTTGTTAAGCATCTTGTGTGCATCCCTGCCATGTATTTTGTTGTCATGTTTGGTGGCTGTACCAGGTTCATTTTATTGCATTTAGATGCCTACTTGCTGTAAATCGCAGACCGGTGTCATATTTGAATCGCTTGCCATTTCCAAACCGTAACTCCGATTCCAGCATTCTTTATATCGTTTTCAAGCGTTTTCATCTCATCTTTCCAATGGCACACTTGGATTTCCATGTTGAGGCCAGCTTCATGCATTTTCCTGTCATATCTTGCATTTTGCATCCCGCATCGCGTCCCGCATAGCATATCATCATTTCATCATATTGCTTGGTCTTGCACGTGGTTGATTGTATCCTTGTTGCTTGTTTGTCTTGTTTGGGTAGAGCCGGGAGACGAGTTCGCTAACGAGGAGCCCGTTGAGTTTGCTTTCGAGGATCCAGTCAACTCTGACAACTGTGCAGGCAAGATGATCATACCCTCGAAATCACTACTATCTTTGTTATGCTAGTTTGCTCGCTCTTTTGCTGTGCCATTGCTACGATGCCTACCACTTGCTTGCAAGCCTCCCAAATTGCCATGTCAAACCTCTAACCCACCATTGTCCTAGCAAACCGTTGATTGGCTATGTTACCACTCTGCTCAGCCCTCTTATAGCGTTGCTAATTGTAGGTGAAGATTGGAGGTCGTTCCTTGTTGGAACATCTTTTATTTACTTGTTGGGATATCATTATATTGCCATGTTATCTTAATGCATCTATATACTTGGTAAAGGGTGGAAGGTTCGGTCTCTTGCCTAGTGTTTTGTTCCACTCTTGCCGCCCTAGTTTCCGTCATATCGGTGTTATGTTCCCGGATTTTGCGTTCCTTACGCGGTTGGGTTATAATGGGAACCCCTTGATAGTTCGCCTTGATTAAAGCTTTTCCAGCAATGCCCAACCTTGGTTTTACCATTTGTCACCTAGCCTTTGTCTTTCCCTTGGGTTCTGCAGACTCAAGGGTCATCTTATTTTAACCCCCCCCCCCCCCGGGCCAGTGCTCCTCTGAGTGTTGGTCCAAACTAGAGCCCCTTACAGCGCCACCTCGGGGAAACTCGAGGGCTGGTTTTAGTTGTATGGATTGCTTATCTGAGTGTGCCCTGAGAAAGAGATATGTGCAGCTCCTATCGGGATTTGTCGGCACATTCGGGCGGTGTTGCTGGTCTTGTTTTAACCTGTCGAAGTGTCTTGAGTTACCGAGATGCCGAGTCTGATCGGAACGTCTTGGGAGGAGGTCTATTCCTTCGTTGACCGTGAGAGCTTGTCATGGGCTAAGTTGGGACTCCCCTGCAGGGATTGAACTTTCGAAAGCCGTGCCCGCGGTTATGGGCAGATGGGAATTTGTTAATGTCCGGTTGTAGATAACTTGAACCTTAATTAATTAAAATGAATCAACCGAGTGTGTTACCGTGATGGCCTCTTCTCGGCGGAGTCCGGGAAGTGGACACGGTGTTGGAGTAATGTTTGCGCAGGTTATTCTCTAGTTTCTCGCTCGTGCTTTGCCTCCTCCTCTCGCTCTCCTTTGCGAATAAGTTACCCACCATACTTGATAGTCGCTTGCTGCAGCTCCACTCATATTTTACCTTGCCACACCTATAAGCTTAAATAGTCTTGATCGCGAGGGTGTGAGATTGCTGAGTCCCTGTGGCTCATAGATTACTATTATACCAGATGCACGGCCTGATGATTCTGCTCCAGGAGACGCGTGTGAGCTCAAGTGGGAGTTCGACGAAGACTCTCAACGATACTATGTTTCCTTTCCCGACGATCAGTAGTGGTGCCCAGTTGGGGGTGATTGGGACCGTTGTCGCATGTTGGGTTCTCTTTTATTTTGGCGCCGTAGTCGGGCCATGAGTGTTTGGATGATGTAAATTTATTTATGTACTTGATTGACATGGCGAGTGTAAGCCAACTATGTTATCTCCCCTTTTATTATTATTACATGGGATGTTGTGAAGATTGCCTAACTTGCGACATATGCCTTCAACGCGATTATGTCTCTAAGTCGTGACTCGACACGTGGGAGCTATAGTCGCATCGAGGGTGTTACACCACATCCCCCCCTTGGGCCCATGCGCCTAGGGTTGGGGGGGAAACGCTAAAGGGGGCGCCCCCTTGCTTGGGGGGCAAGTCCCCTCCCCTTGGCCGCAGCCCCCCCTCTAGGTCTCATCTAGAGGGGGCCGGCCCCCTTCCTCCTTCCCCTATAAATAGAGGGGCAAGGGGAGGGCTGCAGACAACATCCAAGGCGCATCCCCTCCCCTCCCCAACACCTCTCCTCCTCCGTAAGAGCTTGGCGAAGCCCTGTCGGAGTACTGCAGCTTCACCACCATCACGCCGTCGTGCTGCTGTTGGAGCCCTCTTCCTCAAACTCTCCCTCCTCCTTGCTGGATCAAGGCGCGGGAGACGTCCTCAGTCCGTACGTGTGTTGAACGCGGAGGTGCCGTCCGTTCGACGCTAGGATCTTCGGTGATTTGGATCACGACGAGTACGACTCCATCAACCCCGTTCTCTTGAACGCTTCCGCTCGCGATCTACAAGGGTATGTAGATGCACTCCTCTCTCCCTCGTTGCTAGATGACTCCATAGATTGATCTTGGTGATGCATAGAAAATTTTAAAATTCTGCTACGTTCCCCAACAGTGGCATCATGAGCTGGGTCTATGCGTAGTTACTATGCACGAGTAGAACACAAAGCAGTTGTGGGCGTCGATATTGTCAATTTGCTTGTCGTTACTAGTCTTATCTTGATTCGGCGACATTGTGGGATGAAGCGGCCCGGACCAACCTTACACGTACGCTTACGTGAGACTGGTTCCACCGACTGACATGCACTAGTTGCATAAGGTGGCTGGCGGGTGTCTGTCTCTCCCACTTTAGTCGGATCGGATTCGATGAACAGGGTCCTTATGAAGGGTAAATAGAAATTGGCAATTCATGTTGTGGTTTTGGCGTAGGTAAGAAACGTTCTTGCTAGAAACCTATAGCAGCCACGTAAAAACTTGCAACAACAATTAGAGGACGTCTAACTTGTTTTTGCAGCGAGTGTTTTGTGATGTGATATGGACAAAGGATGTGATGAATGATATATGTGATGTATGAGATGATCATGTTCTTGTAATAGGAATCACGACTTGCATGTCGATGAGTATGACAACCGGCAGGAGCCATAGGAGTTGTCTTTATTTATTTATGACCTGTGTGTCAACATAAACGTCATGTAATTACTTTACTTTGTTGCTAAAGCATTAGCCATAGTAGTAGAAGTAATAGGTGACGAGACAACTTCAAGAAGACACGATGATGGAGATCATGGTGTCATGCCGGTGACAATGATGATCATGGAGCCCCGAAGATGGAGATCAAAAGGAGCAAATGATATTGGCCATATCATGTCACTATTTGATTGCATGTGATGTTTATCACGTTTTGCATCTTATTTGCTTAGAACGACGGTAGCTTAAATAAGATGATCCCTCGAAATAATTTCAAGAAAGTGTTCCCCCTAACTGTGCACCGTTGCGAAGGTTCGTTGTTTTGAAGCACCACGTGATGATCGGGTGTGATAGATTCTAACGTTCGAATACAAAGGGTGTAAGCCAGATTTACACACGCAATACACTTAGGTTGACTTGACGAGCCTAGCATGTACAGACATGGCCTCGGAACACAGAAGACCGAAAGGTCGAGCATGAGTCATATAGAAGATACGATCAACATGAAGGTGTTCACCGATGTTGACTAGTCCGTCTCACGTGATGATCGGACACGGCCTAGTTTACTCGGATCATGTTATACTTAGATGACTGGAGGGATGCCTATTTGAGTGGGAGTTCATTGAATAATTTGATTAGATGAACTTAATTATCATGAACTTAGTCTAAAATCTTTACAATATGTCTTGTAGATCAAATGGCCCACGTTGTCCTCAACTTCAACGTGTTCCTAGAGAAAACCAAGCTGAAAGACGATGGCAGCAACTATACGGACTGGGTCCGGAACCTGAGGATCATCCTCATAGCTGCCAAGAAATATTATGTCCAAGAAGCACCGCTAGGTGACGCACCCGTCCCACAGAACCAAGACGTTATGAACGCTTGGTAGTCATGTGCTGATGATTACTCCCTCGTTTAGTGTGGCATGCTTTACAGCTTAGAACCGGGGCTCCAAAAGCGATTTGAAACACACGGAGCATATGAGATGTTTGAAGAGCTGAAAATGGTTTTTCAAGATCATGCCCGGGTCGAGAGATATGAAGTCTCCGACAAGTTCTTCAGCTGTAAGATGGATAAAAATAGTTCTGCCAGTGAGCACATACTCAAATGTCTGGGTTGCATAACCGCTTAACTCAGCTGGGAGTTAATCTCCCGGATGACATGGCCATTTACAGAATCCTTCAGTCGCTTCCACTGAGCTACAAGAGCTTTGTGATGAACTTCAATATGCAGGGGATGGAAAAGACCATTCCTGAGGTATATTCAATGCTGAAATCAGCAGAGGTAGAAGTCAAAAAGGAATATCAAGTGTTGATGGTGAATAAAACCACTAAGTTCAAGAAAGGCAAGGGTAAGAAGAACTTCAAGAAGGACGGCAAGGGAGTTGCCACGCCCGGTAAGCAAGCTGCCGAGAAGAAGCCAATGAATGGACCCAAGCCCGAGACTGAGTGTTTTTATTGCAAGGGAAGTGGTCACTGGAAGCGGAACTGCCCCAAATACTTAGCGGACAAGAAGGCCGGCAACACGAAAGGTATATGTGATATACATGTAATTGATGTGTACCTTACTAGTACTCATAGTAGCTCCTGGGTATTTGATACTGGTGCGGTTGCTCACATTTCTAACTCAAAGCAGGAGCTGCGGAATAAGCGGAGACTGGCGAAGGATGAGGTGACGATGCGCGTTGGGAATGGTTCCAAGGTCGATGTGATCGCCGTCGGCATGCTGCCTCTACATTTACCTACGGGATTAATTTTAAACCTCAATAATTGTTATTTAGTTCCATCTTTGAGCATGAACATTGTATCAGGATCTCGTTTAATTCGAGATGGCTACTCATTTAAATCCGAGAATAATGGTTGTTCTATTTATATGAGAGATATGTTTTATGGTCATGCTCCGATGGTGAATGGTTTATTCTTAATGAATCTCGAGCGTAATGCTACACATATTCATAGTGTGAATACCAAAAGATGTAAGGTTGATAATGATAGTCCCACATACTTGTGGCACTGCCGCCTTGGTCACATAGGTGTCAAACGCATGAAGAAGCTCCATGCAGATGGACTTTTAGAGTCTCTTGATTACGAATCATTTGACACGTGCGAACCATGCCTCATGGGTAAAATGACCAAGACTCCGTTCTCAGGAACAATGGAGCGAGCAACCAACTTATTGGAAATCATACATACTGATGTGTGCGGTCCAATGAGTGTTGAGGCTCGCGGTGGCTATCGTTATGTTCTCACCCTCACTGATGACTTGAGTAGATATGGGTATGTCTACTTAATGAAACACAAGTCTGAGACCTTTGAAAAGTTCAAGGAATTTCAGAGTGAGGTTGAGAATCAACGTGACAGGAAAATCAAGTTCTTGCGATCAGATCGTGGGGGATAATACTTGAGTCACGAATTTGGCACACACTTAAGAAAATGTGGAATACTTTCACAACTCACGCCGCCGGGAACACCTCAGCGTAATGGTGTGTCCGAACGTCGTAATCGCACTCTATTGGATATGGTGCGATCTATGATGTCTCTTACCGATTTACCGTTGTCATTTTGGGGCTATGCTTTAGAGACTGCCGCATTCACTTTAAATAGGGCTCCATCGAAATCCGTTGAGACGACACCGTATGAATTATGGTTTGGGAAGAAACCTAAGCTGTCATTTCTAAAAGTTTGGGGATGCGATGCTTATGTCAAGAAACTTCAACCTGAAAAGCTCAAACCCAAGTCGGAAAAATGCGTCTTCATAGGATACCCTAAAGAAACTGTTGGGTATACCTTCTACCTCAGATCCGAGGGCAAGATCTTTGTTGCCAAGAATGGGTCCTTTCTAGAGAAAGAGTTTCTCTCGAAAGAAATAAGTGGGAGGAAGGTAGAACTTGATGAAGTATTACCTCTTGAACTGGTAAGTGGCGTAGCTCAAGAAAATATTCTCGAGGTGCCTGCACCGACTAGAGAGGAAGTTGATGATGATGATCATGAAACTTCAGATCAAGTTGCTACTAAACTTCGTAGGTCCACAAGGACACGTTCCGCAGCAGAGTGGTACGGCAACCCTGTCTTGGAAATCATGTTGTTAGACAACGGTGAACCTTTGAACTATGAAGAAGCGATGGTGGGCCCGGATTCCGACAAATGGCTGGAAGCCATGAAATCCGAGATAGGATCCATGTATGAAAACGAAGTGTGGACTTTGACTGACTTGCCCGTTGATCGGCGAGCCATAGAAAATAAATGGATATTTAAGAAGAAGACTGACGCAGATGGTATTGTGACCATCTATAAAGCTCGGCTTGTCGCTAAGGGTTATCGACAAGTTCAAGGGGTTGACTACGATGAGACTTTCTCACCCGTAGCGAAGCTGAAGTCCGTCCAAATCATGTTAGCAATTGCCGCATTCTATGATTATGAGATATGGCAAATGGACGTCAAAACAGCATTCCTTAATGGTTTCCTTAAGGAAGAATTGTATATGATGCAGAGAGAAGGTTTTGTCGATCCTAAGCATGCTGACAAGGTGTGCAAGCTCCAACGCTCGATTTATGGGCTGGTGCAAGCATCTCGGAGTTGGAACATTCATTTTGGTGAGATGATCAAAGCGTTTGGGTTTATGCAGACTTATGGAGAAGCCTGCATTTACAAGAAAGTGAGTGGGAGCTCTGTAGCATTTCTCATATTGTATGTGGATGACATACTGTTGATGGGAAATGATATAGAATTCTTGGAAAGCATAAAGGCCTACTTGAACAAGTGTTTTTCAATGAAGGACCTTGGAGAAGCTGCTTATATATTAGGCATCAAGATCTATCGAGATAGATCGAGACGCCTCATTGGTCTTTCACAGAGTACGTACCTTGACAAGATATTGAAGAAGTTCAAAATGGATCAGTCAAAGAAGGGGTTCTTGCCTGTATTGCAAGGTACGAGATTGAGCATGGCTCAATGCCCGACCACGGCAGAAGATAGAGAAAAGATGAGTGTCGTCCCCTATGCCTCGGCCATAGGGTCTATCATGTATGCTATGCTGTGTACCAGACCTGATGTAAACCTTGCCGTAAGTTTGGTAGGAAGGTACCAAAGTAATCCCGGCATGGAACACTAGACAGCGGTCAAGAATATCCTGAAGTACCTGAAAAGGACTAAGGAAATGTTTCTCGTTTATGGAGGTGACGAGGAGCTCATCGTAAAGGGTTACGTCGATGCTAGCTTAGACACAGATTTGGATGACTCTAAGTCACAAACCGGATACGTGTATATTTTGAATGGTGGGGCAGTAAGCTGGTGTAGTTGCAAGCAAAGCGTTGTGGCGGGATCTACATGTGAAGCGGAGTACATGGCAGCCTCGGAGGCAGCACAAGAAGCAGTCTGGGTGAAGGAGTTCATTACCGACCTAGGAGTCATACCCAATGCGTCGGGCCCGATGACTCTCTTCTGTGACAACACTGGAGCTATTGCCCTTGCCAAGGAGCCCAGGTTTCACAGGAAGACCAGGCATATCAAGCGTCGCTTCAACTCCATTCGTGAAAGTGTTCAAAATGGAGACATAGAGATTTGTAAAGTACATACGGACCTGAATGTAGCAGATCCGTTGACTAAACCTCTCCCTAGAGCAAAACATGATCAACACCAGAACTGCATGGGTGTTCGATTCATCACAATGTAACTAGAATATTGACTCTAGTGCAAGTGGGAGACTGTTGGAAATATGCCCTAGAGGCAATAATAAAATGGTTATTATTATATTTCTTTGTTCATGATAATTGTCTATTGTTCATGCTATAATTGTGTTATCCGGAAATCGTAATACATGTGTGAATACATAGACCACAACACGTCCCTAGTGAGCCTCTAGTTGACTAGCTCGTTGATCAAAAGATAGTCATGGTTTCCTGACTATGGACATTGGATGTCATTGATAACGGGATCACATCATTAGGAGAATGATGTGATGGACAAGACCCAATCCTAAGCATAGCTCAAAGATCGTGTAGTTCGTTTGTTGTAGCTTTTCTGAATGTCAAGTATCATTTCCTTAGACCATGAGATTGTGCATCTCCCGGATACCGTAGGAGTGCCTTGGGTGTGCCAAACGTCACAACATAACTGGGTGACTATAAAGGTACATTACAGGTATCTCCGAAAGTGTCTGTTGGGTTGGCACAAATCGAGACTGGGATTTGTCACTCCGTATGACGGAGAGGCATCTCTGGGCCCACTCGGTAATGCATCATCATAATGAGCTCAATGTGATCAAGTGGTTGATCACGGGATCATGCATTATGGTACGAGTAAAGTGACTTGCCGGTAACGAGACTGAACAAGGTATTGGGATACCGACGATCGAGTCTCAGGCAAGTAACGTACCGATTGACAAAGGGAATTGTATACGGATTGATTGAATCCTCGACATCATGGTTCATCCGATGAGATCATCGAGGAGCATGAGGGAGCCAACATGGGTATCTAGATCCCGCTGTTGGTTATTGACTGGAGAGTCGTATCGGTCATGTCTGCATGTCTCCCGAACCCGTAGGGTCTACACACTTAAGGTTCGGTGACGCCAGGGTTGTTAGGAAGACTTGTATGTGATTACCGAATGTTGTTCGGAGTCCCGGATGAGATCCCGGATGTCACGAGGAGTTCCAGAATGGTCCAGAGGTGAAGATTTATATGTAGGAAGTTGTCATACGGTCACCGGAAAGGTTCGGGGGCATATCGGTATTGTACCGGGGCCACCGGAGGGGTTCCGGGGGTCCACCGTGAGGGGCCACCTCTCTCGGAGGGCCTAATGGGCTGTAGAGGAAAGGGAACCAGCCCTACATGGGCTGGCCGCATCCCCCCCCCCTTGGGCCCATGCGCCTAGGGTTGGGGGAAAACCCTAAAGGGGCACCCCCCTTGCTTGGGGGGCAAGTCCCCTCCCCTTGGCCGCCGCCCCCCTCTAGATCTCAAATAGAGGGGGACGGCCCCCTTCCTCCTTCCCCTATAAATATAGGGGCAAGGGGAGGGATGCAGACAACATCCAAGGCGCAGCCCCTCCCCTCCCCAACACCTCTCCTCCTTCGTAAGAGCTTGGCGAAGCCCTGCCGGAGTACTGCGGCTTCACCACCACCACGCCGTCGTGCTGCTGTTGGAGCCCTCTTCCTCAACCTCTCCCTCCTCCTTGCCGGATCAAGGCGCAGGAGACATCCTTGTTAGGGAACGTAGCAGAAATTCAAAATTTTCTACGCATCACCAAGATCAATCTATGGAGTAATCTAGCAACGAGGGGAAGGAGAGTGCATCTACATACCCTTGTAGATCGCTAAGCGGAAGCGTTCAAGTGAACGGGGTTGATGGAGTCATACTCATCGTGATCCAAATCACCGATGATCCTAGTGCCGAACGGACGGCACCTCCGTTTTCAACACACGTACAGCCCGGTGACGTCTCCTGCGCCTTGATCTAGCAAGGGGAGAAGGAGAGATTGGGGAAGACTCCATCCAGTAGCAGCACGACGGCGTGGTGGTGGTGGAGGAGCGCCGGACTCCAGCAGGGCTTCTCCAAGCACTACGAGAGACGAGGAGGGAGAGGGGTAGGGCTGCGCCAACAGGGAGAGCAAATCACACGTCTTGGGCAGCCAATACCTCAAGTATATATAGGGGGAGGGGAGGGGCTGCGCCCCCACCTAGGTTTCCACCCCTAGGGGTGGCGGCCAGCCCTAGATCCCATCTAGGGTGGCGGCCACAAGGGGGAGAGGGGGAGGCGCACCTAGGGTGGGCCTTAGGGCCCATCTGCCCTAGGGTTTGCCCCCTTCCCCTCTTGGAGGCGCCTTGGGCCTTGGTGGGAGGCACCCCAGCCCACCTAGGGGCTGGTCCCTTCCCACTATTGGCCCATGTAGGCCTCCGGGGCTGGTGGCCCCACCTGGTGGACCCCCGGACCCCTCCGGTGGTCCCGGTACACTACCGGTGATGCCCGGAACAATTCCGGTGGCCAAAACCATACTTCCTATATATCAATCTTTACCTCCGGACCATTCCGGAACTCCTCGTGACGTCCGGGATCTCATCCGGGACTCCGAACAACATTCGGTAACCGCGTACATACTTTCCCTATAACCCTAGCGTCATCGAACCTTAAGTGTGTAGACCCTACGGGTTCGTGAGTCATGCAGACATGGCCGAGACAACTCTCCGGTCAATAACCAACAGCGGGATCTGGATACCCATGTTGGCTCCCACATGCTCCACGATGATCTCATCGGATGAACCACGATGTCAAGGACTTAATCAATCCCGTATACAATTCCCTTTGTCTAGCGGTACGATACTTGCCCGAGATTCGATCGTCGGTATCCCGATACCTTGTTCAATCTCGTTACCGGCAAGTCTCTTTACTCGTTCCGTAACACATCATCCCGTGATCAACTCCTTGATCACATTGTGCACATTATGATGATGTCCTACCGAGTGGGCCCAGAGATACCTCTCCGTTTACACGGAGTGACAAATCCCAGTCTCGATTCGTGCCAACCCAACAGACACTTTCGGAGATACCTGTAGTGTACCTTTATAGCCACCCAGTTACGTTGTGACGTTTGGCACACCCAAAGCACTCCTACGGTATCCGGGAGTTGCACAATCTCATGGTCTAAGGAAATGATACTTGACATTAGAAAAGCTTTAGCAAACGAACTACACGATCTTTGTGCTAGGCTTAGGATTGGGTCTTGTCCATCACATCATTCTCCTAATGATGTGATCCCGTTATCAACGACATCCAATGTCCATGGTCAGGAAACCGTAACCATCTATTGATCAACGAGCTAGTCAACTAGAGGCTTACTAGGGACATGGTGTTGTCTATGTATCCACACATGTATCTGAGTTTCCTATCAATAAAATTCTAGCATGGATAATAAACGATTATCATGAACAAGGAAATATAATAATAACCAATTTATTATTGCCTCTAGGGCATATTTCCAACAGTCTCCCACTTGCACTAGAGTCAATAATCTAGTTCACATCGCCATGTGATTAACACTCACAGGTCACATCGCCATGTGACCAACATCCAAAGAGTTTACTAGACTGAATAATCTAGTTCACATCACTATGTGATTAACACTCAATGAGTTCTGGGTTTGATCATGTTATGCTTGTGAGAGAGGTTGTAGTCAACGGGTCTTGCCATATTCAGATCCCTATGTATTTCGCAAAACTTTATATCATAGATGCTGCTACCACGTTCCACTTGGAGCTATTCCAAATTATTGCTCCATTATACGTATCTGGTATCTCTACTCAGAGCTATCCGGATAGGTGTTAAGCTTGCATCGACGTAACTCTTTATGTCGAACTCTTCATCACCTCCATAACCGAGAAACATTTCCTTATTCCTCTAAGGATAATTTTGACTGCTATCTGGTGATCCACTCCTAGATCACCTTTGTACCCTCTTGCCAGACATGTGGCAAGGCACACATCAGGTGCAGTACTCAGCATGGCATACCGTATAGAGCCTATGATAAAAGCATAGGGGACGACCTTCGTCCTTCCTCTTTCTTCTGCCGTGGTCAATCTTCGAGTCTTACTCAACTTCACACCTTACAACTCAGGTAAGAACCCCTTCTTTGACTGATCTATTTTGAACTCCTTCAAAAACATGTCAAGGTGTGCGTTCTTTGAAAGTATCATCAGGCGTCTTGATCTATCTCTATAGATCTTGATGCCCAATATGTAAGCAGCTTTATCCAGGTCTTCCTTTGAAAATCACTCTTCAAACAACCGTTTATGCTTTCCAGAAATTCTACATTATTTCGGATCAACAATATGTCATCCACATATACTTATCAGAAATGTTGTAGTGCTCCCACTCACTTTCTTGTAAATACAAGTTTCTAGCAAACATTGTATAAACCTAAAAGCTTTGATCACTCCATCAAAACATATATTCCGATTCCGAGATGCTTGCTCTAGTCCATAGAAGGATTGCTGGAGCCAGCATACCTTTTAGCATCCTTAGGATCGACAAAACCTTTTATTGTATCACATACAACTTTTCTTACGAAAACTGGTAAGAAAACTTGTTTTGACATCCATCTGTAAGATTTCATAATCGAAAAATACAGCTAATGCTAACATGATTCCGACGGACTTAAGCATCGCTACGGGTGAGAAATTCTCATCGTAGTCAACTCCTTGAACTTGTGAAAAGACTCTTTCCCACAAGTCGAGCTTCATAGACGGTAACATTACCGCCCACGTCCGTCTTCTTCTTAAAGATCCATTTATCTCAATGGCTTGCCGATCATCGGGCAAGTCCACCAAAGTCCATACTTTGTTCTGATATATGGATCCTATCTCGGATTTCATGGCTTCTAACCATTTGTCGGAATACGGGCCCACCATCGCTTCTCCATAGCTCGTAGGTTCATTGTTGTCTAACAACATGATATCTAAGACAGGATTACCGTACCACTCAGGAGTAGTACATATCCTTGTCGACCTACGAGGTTCGATAGCAACTTGATCCGAAGCTTCATGATCACTATCATTAACTTCCTATTCAACAGACGTAGGCTGCCACAGAAAACATCTTTCTGTGTTGCATCACTCTCTGGTTGAAGTAAAGGTTCGACAACCTCATCAAGTTCTATCTTCCTCCCACTCAATTCTTTCGAGAGAAACTCCTTCTCGAGAAAGGACCCGTTCTTAGCGACAAACAATTTGCCCTCGGATCTGAGATAGAAGGTATACCCAACTGTCACCTTTGGGTATCCTATGAAGATGTGTTTGTCCGCTTTGGGTTCGAGCTTCTCCGGCTGAAGCCTTAAGCATCGCAGCCCCAAACATTAAGAAACGACAACTTTGGTTTCTTGCCAAACCAATGTTCATACGACGTCGTCTCAACGGACTTAGATGGTGTCCTATCTAAAGTGAATGCAGCTGTCTCTAACGCATAACCTCAAAATGAAAACGGTAGATTGGTAAGAGACATCATAGATCGCACCATATCTCATAGGGTTCGATTACGACGTCCGGACACACCATTACCCTGTGGTGTTCCAGGTGGCTTCAACTGTGAAACAATTCCACAATGTCTTAAGTGTTTGCCAAACTCATAACTCAGAAATTCTCATTGATCAGATCGTAGGAATTTGATCTTCTTGTTATGATGATTCTTAACTTCACTCTGAAATCGCTTGAACTTTTCAAACGTTTCAGACTTGTGCTTCATTAAGTAAATATACCTATATCTACTCAAATCGTCAGTGAAGATGAGAAAATAGCGATATCCACCGCACGCTTCAATTCTCATTGGATCACACGCATCAGCATGTATGATTTCCAACAAGTCACTTGCCCGTTTCATTGTACCTGAAAACGGGGTCTTAGTCATCCTGCCCATGAGGCATGGCTCGCATGTGTCAAGTGATTCAAAATCAAGTGACTCCAAACATCCATCGACATGGAGTTTCTTCATGCATCTTACGCCAATATGACCTAAGCGGCAGTGCCACGAGAAAGTGGTACTATCATTATTAACTCTACATCTTTTGGCGTGAACATGTGTATTACCACGACCGAGATTCAATGAACCATTCACATAGGGTGCATGACCATGAAAGGTATCATTCATGTAAACAGAATAACCATTATTCTCTAACTTAAATGAATGACCGTATTGCAATGAACATGATCTAATCATATTCATGCTCAACGTAGACACCTGATAACATTTATCTAGGTTCAATACTAATCCCGAAGGCAGATGGAGCGTGCGATGGTGATCTCATCAACTTTGGAAACACTTCCAACACACATCGTCACCTCGCCCTTAGCCAGTCTCCGTTTAGTCCGTAGCTTTTGCTTCAAGTCACCAGTAATAGCAACTGAACCGGTATCCAATACCCAGGTGCTACCAGGAGTACTAGTGAGGTACACATTAATAACACGTATATACTTTGTTGAAGTTGCCAGCCTTCTTATCTACCATGCATTTGGGGTAATTCCGCTACCAGTGACCGTTCCCCTTACAATAGAAGCACTTAGTCTCGGGTTTGGGTTCAACCTTGGGTTCCTTCACTGGAGCGGCAACTGGTTTGCCATCCATGAAGTTTCCCTTCTAGCCCTTGCCCTTCTTGAAACCAGTGGTCTTGTTAAACCATCAACACTTGATGCTCCTTCTTGATTTCTACCTTTTGCGGTCTTAAGCACCGCGAACAGCTCCGGGATCAACTCCATCCCTTGCATGTCATAGTTCATCACGAAGATCTAGTAGCTTAGTGATAGTGGCTAGAGAACTCTATCAATCACTATCTTATCTGGAAGTTTAACTCCCACTTGATTTAAGTGATTGTAGCACCCAGACATTCTGAGCACATGCTCACTAGCTGAGCTATTCTCCTCCATCTTGTTGGCAAAAGAACTTGTCAGAGGTCTCACACCTCTCAACACGGGCATGAGCCTGAAATCCCAATTTCAGCTCTTGGAACATCTCATATGTTCTATGGCGTTCAAAACGTCATTGGAATCCCGATTCTAAGCCGTAAAGTATGGTGCACTAAACTATCAAGTAGTCATCAGGATGTGTCTGTCAGGTGTTCACAACATCCACAGACGACGTTGTAGGGGTTTGCACATCGAGCGGTGCATCAAAGACGTAAGCCTTCTGTGTAGCAGTGAGGACACTCCTCGGACTACGGACCTAGTCCGCATCATTGCTTACAATATCTTTCAACTTAATCTTTCTCTAGGAACGTATTGAAACAGGGAGCTACAACGTGAGCTATTTATCTACAACATATTTGCAAAGACAATTTAGACTATGTTCATGATAATTGAGTTCATCTTAATGAACTCCCACTCAGATAGACATCCCTCTAGTCATCTAAGTGAAACATGATCCGAGTCAACTAGGCCGTGTCCGATCATCACGTGAGACGGACTAGTCAACATCGGTGAACATCTTCATGTTGATCGTATCTTCTATACGACTCATGCTCGACCTTTCGGTCTTCCGTGTTCCGAGGCCATGTCTGTACATGCTAGGCTCGTCAAGTCAACCTAAGTGTTTTTGCTGTGTAAATCTGGCTTACACCCGTTGTATTCGAACGTTAGAATCTATCACACCCGATCATCACGTGGTGCTTCGAAACAACGAACCTTCGCAACGGTGCACAGTTAGGGGGAACACTTTTCTTGAAATTTTAGTGAGGGATCATCTTATTTAAGCTACCGTCGTTCTAAGCAAATAAGATGTAAAACATGATAAACATCACATGCAATCAAATAGTGACATGATATGGCCAATATCATTTTGCTCCTTTTGATCTCCATCTTCGGGGCTCCATGATCATCGTTGTCACCGGCATGACACCATGATCTCCATCATCGTGTCTTCTTGAAGTTGTCTCGTCATCTATTACTTCTACTACTATGGCTAACGCTTTAGCAATAAAGTAAAGTAATTACATGACGTTTATGTTGACACGCAGGTCATAAATAAATTAAGACAACTCCTATGGCTCCTGCCGGTTGTCATACTCATCGACATGCAAGTCGTGATTCCTATTACAAGAACATGATCAATCTCATACATCACATATATCATTCATCACATCCTTTTGGCCATATCACATCACAAGGCATATGCTGCAAAAACAAGTTAGACGTCCTCTAATTGTTGTTGCAAGTTTTTACGTGGCTGCTATAGGTTTCTAGCAAGAACGTTTCTTACCTACGCCAAAACCACAACGTGATATGCCAATTTCTATTTACCTTTCATAAGGACCCTTTTCATCGAATCCGATCCGACTAAAGTGGGAGAGACAGACACCCGCTAGCCACCTTATGCAACTAGTGCATGTCAGTCGGTGGAACCAGTCTCACGTAAGAGTACGTGTAAGGTCGGTCCGGGCCGCTTCATCCCACGATGCCGCCGAATCAAGATAAGACTAGTAACGGCAAGTAAATTGACAATATCGACGCCCACAACAACTTGAGTTCTATCGTGCATAGAAACTACGCATAGACCTAGCTCTTGATGCCACTGTTGGGGAACGTAGCAGAAATTCAAAATTTTCTACGCATCACCAAGATCAATCTATGGAGTAATCTTGCAACAAGGGGAAGGAGAGTGCATCTACATACCCTTCTAGATCGCTAAGCAGAAGCGTTCAAGTGAACGGGGTTGATGGATTCGTACTCGTCGTGATCCAAATCACCGATGATCCTAGTGCCGAACGGACGGCACCTCCGTGTTCAACACACGTACAGCCCGGTGACGTCTCCTACGCCTTGATCCAGCAAGGGGAGAAGGAGAGGTTGGGGAAGACTCCATCCAGCAGCAGCACGACGGCGTGGTGGTGGTGGAGGAGTGTGGGACTCCAGCAGGGCTTCGCCAAGCACTACGAGAGACGAGGAGGGAGAGGGGTAGGGCTGCGCCAACAGGGAGAGCAAATCACATGTCTTGGGCAGCCCCATACCTCAAGTATATATAGGGGGAGGGGAGGGGCTGCGCCCCCACCTAGGGTTTCCACCCCTAGGGGTGGCGGCAGCCCCTAGATCCCATCTAGGGTGGCGGCCACAAGGGGGAGAGGGGGAGGCGCACCTAGGGTGGGCCTTAGGGCCCATCTGCCCTAGGGTTTGCCCCCTTCCCCTCTTGGAGGCGCCTTGGGCCTTGGTGGGAGGCGCCCCAGCCCACCTAGGGGCTGGTCCCTTCCCACTATTGTCCCATGTAGGCCTCCGGGGCTGGTGGCCCCACCTGGTGGACCCCCGGAACCCCTTCGGTGGTCCCGGTACACTACCGGTGATGCCCGGAACACTTCCGGTGGCCAAAACCATACTTCCTATATATCAATCTTTACCTCCGGACCATTCCGGAACTCCTCGTGACGTCCGGGATCTCATCCGGGACTCCGAACAACATTCAGTAACCGCGTACATACTTTCCCTATAACCCTAGCGTCATCGAACCTTAAGTGTGTAGACCCTACGGGTTCGGGAGTCATGCAGACATGGCCGAGACAACTCTCCGGTCAATAACCAACAGCGGGATCTGGATACCCATGTTGGCTCCCACATGCTCCACGATGATCTCATCGGATGAACCACGATGTCAAGGACTTAATCAATCCCGTATACAATTCCCTTTGTCTAGCGGTACGATACTTGCCCGAGATTCGATCATCGGTATCCCGATACCTTGTTCAATCTCGTTACCGGCAAGTCTCTTTACTCGTTCCGTAACACATCATCCCGTGATCAACTCCTTGATCACATTGTGCACATTATGATGATGTCCTACCGAGTGGGCCCAGAGATACCTCTCCGTTTATATGGAGTGACAAATCCCAGTCTCGATTCGTGCCAACCCAACACACTTTCGGAGATACCTGTAGTGTACCTTTATAGCCACCCAGTTACGTTGTGACGTTTGGCACACCCAAAGCACTCCTACGGTATCCGGGAGTTGCACAATCTCATGGTCTAAGGAAATGATACTTGACATTAGAAAAGCTTTAGCAAACGAACTACATGATCTTTTGTTGGGGAACGTAGCAGAAATTCAAAAAAATTCCTACGTAACACCAAGATCTATCTATGGAGAGACCAGCAACGAGTAGAAAGGGGAGTGCATCTACATACCCTTGTAGATCGCTAAGCGGAAGCGTTCAAGTGAACGGGGTTGATGGAGTCGTACTCGTCGTGATTTAGATCACCGATGATCAAGTGCCGAACGGACGGCACCTCCGCGTTCAACACACGTACAGCCCGGTGACGTCTCCCACGCCTTGATCCAGCAAGGAGAGAGGGAGAGGTTGAGGAAGACTCCATCCAACAGCAGCACAACGGCGTGGTGGTGGTGGAGGAGCGTGGCAATCCTGCAGGGCTTCGCCAAGCACCATGTGAGAGGAGGAGGAGGAGGAGAGGCAGGGCTGCACCAAGAGAGATCAAATCACTTGTTATGGGCAGCCCTATGCCTCACTATTTATAGGGGGAGAGGGGGCTGCGCCCCCTTCTAGGGTTTCCCACCCCCAAGGGGTGCGGCCAGCCCTAGATGGCAAAGGGGGCGGCGGCCAGGAGGGGGAGAGAGGGGAGGCGCCCACTAGGTGGGCCTTAAGGCCCATCTGGACTAGGGTTTGCCCCTTCCCACTCTCCCTTGCGCCTTGGCCCCTTGTGGGGGGCGCACCAGCCCACCTAGGGGCTGGTCCCCTCCCACACATGGCCCACGCAGCCTTCTGGGGCAGGTGGCCCCACTTGGTGGACCCCCGGGACCCTCCCGGTGGTCCCGGTACAATACCGATATCGCCCGAAACTTTTCCGGTGACCAAAACAGGACTTCCCATATATAAATCTTTACCTCCGGACCATTCCGGAACTCCTCGTGACGTCCGGGATCTCATCCGGGACTCCGAACAACATTCGGTAACCACATACAAGCTTCCTTTATAACCCTAGCGTCATCGAACCTTAAGTGTGTAGACCCTACGGGTTCGGGAGACATGCAGACATGACCGAGACGTTCTCCGGTCAATAACCAACAGCGGGATCTGGATACCCATGTTGGCTCCCACATGTTCCACGATGATCTCATCGGATGAACCACGATGTCAAGGACTTAATCAATCCCGTATTCAATTCCCTTTGTCTAGCGGTATTTTACTTGCCCGAGATTCGATCGTCGGTATCCAATACCTTGTTCAATCTCGTTACCGGCAAGTCACTTTACTCGTTCCGTAACACATCATCCCGTGATCAACTCCTTGGTCACATTGCGCATATGATGATGTCCTACCGAGTGGGCCCAGAGATACCTCTCCGTTTACACGGAGTGACAAATCCCAGTCTCGATCCGCATAAAACAATAGGTACTTTCGGAGATACCTGTAGTGCACCTTTATAGTCACCCAGTTACGTTGTGACGTTTGATACACCCAAGCACTCCTACGGTATCCAGGAGTTACACGATCTCATGGTCAAAGGAAGAGATACTTGACATTGGCAAAGCTCTAGCAAACGAACTACACGATCTTTTGTGCTAGTCTTAGGATTGGGTCTTGTCCATCACATCATTCTCCTAATGATGTGATCCCGTTATCAACGACATCCAATGTCCATAGCCAGGAAACCATGACTATCTGTTGATCACAACGAGCTAGTCAACTAGAGGCTCACTAGGGACATATTGTGGTCTATGTATTCACACGTGTATTACGATTTCCGGATAATACAGTTATAGCATGAATAAAAGACAATTATCATGAACAAAGAAATATAATAATAATACTTTTATTATTGCCTCTAGGGCATATTTCCAACAGTCTCCCACTTGCACTAGAGTCAATAATCTAGTTCACATCGCCATGTGATTAACACTCACAGGTCACATCGCCATGTGACTAATACCCAAGAGTTTACTAGAGTCAGTAGTCTAGTTCACATCACTATGTGATTAACACTCAATGAGTTTTATGTTTGATCATGTTGCTTGTGAGAGAGGTTTTAGTCAACGGGTCTGAACCTTTCAGATCCGTGTGTGCTTTACAAATCTCTATGTCATCTCCTAGATGCAGCTACCACGCTCTATTTGGAGCTATTCCAAACAACTGTTCTACTTGGAGCTATTCTAAATTATTGCTCCATTATATGTATTCGGTCTCTCTACTCAGAGCTATCCGGATAGGTGTCAAGCTTGCATCGTCGTAACCTTTACGACGAACTCTTTTACCACCTCCATAATCGAGAAAATTCCTTAGTCCACTAGTTACTAAGGATAACTTTGACCGCTGTCCTGTGATCCATTCTTGGATCACTCTTGTACCCCTTGACTGACTCATGGCAAGGCACACTTCAGGTGCGGTACACAGCATAGCATACTGAAGAGCCTACGTCTTAAGCATAGGGGACGACCTTCGTCCTTTCTCTCTATTCTGCCATGGTCGAGCTTTAAGTCTTAACTTCGTACCTTACAACTCAGGCAAGAACTCCTTCTTTGACTGATCCATCTTGAACACCTTCAAGATCATGTCAAGGTATGTGCTCATTTGAAAGTATTATTAAGCATTTTGATCTATCCTTATAGATCTTGATGCTCAATGTTCAAGTAGCTTAATCCAGGTTTTCTATTGAAAACACCTTTCAAATAACCCTATATGCTTTCTAGAAATTCTACATCATTTCTGATCAACAATATGTCAACAACATATACTCATCAGAAATTCTATAGTGCTCCCACTCACTTCTTTGGAAATACAAGTTTCTTATAAACTTTGTATAAATCCCAAAATCTTTGATCATCTCATCAAAGCGTACATTCCAACTCCGAGATGCTTACTCCAGTCCTTAAAAAGGATCGCTGGAGCTAGCATACCTTTTAGCATCCTTAGGATCGACAAAACTTTTCTGATTGTATTGCATACAACCTTTCCTTACGAAAACTAGTAAGGAAACTTGTCTTGACATCCATCTGCCAGATTTCGTAAATGCAGCTAATGCTAACATGATTCCGACGGACTTAAGCATCGCTACGGATGAGAAAATCTCATCGTAGTCAACTCCTTGAACTTGTGAAAAACTCTTCGCCACAAGTCGAGCTTCATGGATGGTGACATTTCCATCCACGTCCGTCTTCTTCTTAAAAGGTCCATTTATCTCAATGGATTGCCGATCATCGGGCAAGTCCATCAAAGTCCATGCTTTGTTCTGATATATGGATACTATCTCGGATTTCATGGCTTCTAACCATTTGTCGGAATTCGGGCCCACCATCGCTTCTCCATAGCTCGTAGGTTCATTGTTGTCTAGCAACATGACCTTCAAGACAGGATTACGTACCACTCTGAAGTAGTACGTATCCTTGTCATCCTACGAGGTTTGGTAGTGACTTGATCCGAAGTTTCATGATCAATATCATAAGCTTCCACTTCAATTGGTGTAGGTGCCACAGGAACAACTTCCTGTGCCCTGCCACACACTAGTTGAAGAGACGGTTCAATAACCTCATCAAGTCTCCACCATCCTCCCACTCAATTCTTTCGAGAGAAACCTTTCCTCGAGAAAAGACCCGATTCAAGAAACAATCCATATTGCTTTCGGATCTGAATTAGGAGGTATACCCAACTGTTTTGGGTGTCCTATGAAGATGCATTTTATCCGCTTTGGGTTCGAGCTTATCACCTGAAACTTTCTCACATAAGCGTCGCAGCCCCAAACCTTTAAGAAACGACAACTTAGGTTTCTCTAAACCATAATTCATACGGTGTCATCTCAACGGAATTACGTGGTGCCCTATTTAAAGTGAATGTGGTTGTCTCTAATGCCTAACCCATGAACGATAGTGGTAATTCGATAAGAGACATCATGGTACGCACCATATCCAATAGGGTGCAACTATGATGTTCGGACACACCATCACACTATGGTGTTCCAGGCGGTATTAATTGCGAAACAATTTCCACAATGTCTTAATTGTGTGCCAAAACTCGTAACTCAGATATTCATCTCTATGATCATATCATAGACATTTTATCCTATTGTCACAATGATCTTCTACTTCACTCTGAAATTATTTGAACCATTCAATAATTCAGACTTGTGTTTCATCAAGTAAATATTCTCAACATCTACTCGAATCATCTATGAAGTAAGAACATAACGATATTCACTGCATGCCTCAGCACTCATTGGACTGCACACATCAAAATGTGTTGCTTCCAACAAGTTGCTATCTTGTTCCATTTTACTGAAACCGAGGCTTTTCAGTCATCTTGCCTATATGGTATGATTTGCATATCTCAAGTGATTCAAAATCAAGTGAGTCCAAACGGTCCATTTGCATGGAGCTTCTTCATGCATATATACCAATAGACATGGTTCGCATGTCTCAAACTTTTCAAAAATGAGTGAGTCCAAAGATCCATCAACATGGAGCTTCTTCATGCGTTTTATACCATTATGACTTACATGGCAGTGCCACAAGTAAGTGGTACTATCATTACTATCTAATATCTTTTGGCATGAAAATGTGTATCACTACGATCGAGATTCAATAAACCATTAGGTGCAAGACCATCGAAGGTATTATTCAAATAAATAGAGTAGCCATTATTCTCCTTAAATGAATAACCGTATTGCGATAGACATAATCCAATCATGTCTATGCTCAACGCAAACACCAATCTCGGTGGTAGAGGGAGCGTGCGATGCTTGATCACATCAACCTTGGAAACACTTCCAACACATATCGTCAGCTCACCTTTAGCTAGTCTCCTTTTATTTCGTAGCTTTTTATTTCGAGTTACTAACACTTAGCAACTGAACCGGTATCTTAATACCCTGGTGCTACTAGGAGTACTAGTAAAGTACACATTAACATAATGTATATCCAATATACTTCTATCGACCTTGCCAGCCTTCTCATCTACCAAGTATCTAGGGTAATGCTGCTCCAGTAGCTGTTCCCCTTATTACAGAAGCACTTAGTCTCGGGTTTGGGTTCAACCTTGGGTTTCTTCACTAGTGCAGCAGCCGATTTGCCGTTTCATGAAGTATCCCTTCTTTCCCTTGCCCTTCTTGAAACTAGTGGTTTCATCAACCATCAACAATTGATGCTCCTTCTTGATTTCTACTTTCGCGATGTCAAACAATGCGAATACCTCAAGGATCATCATCTCTATCCTTGATATGTTATAGTTCATCACGAAGCTCTAGCAGCTTGGTGGCAATGACTTTGGGGAAACATCACTATCTCATCTGGAAGATCAACTCCCACTCGATTCAAGTGATTGTCGCACTCAGACAATCTGAGCACTAGCTCAACGATTAAGCTTTTCTCCCTTAGTTTGCAGGCTAAGAAAATCGTCGGAGGTCTTATACCTCTTGACGTGGGCACGAGCCTGAAATCCCAATTTCAGCCCTCGAAACATCTCATATGTTCCGCGACGTTTCGAAAACGTCTTTGGTGCCTCTACTTAAACCATTTAACTGAACTATCACGTAGTTATCAAAACGTGTATGTTCGATGTTCGAAACATCCACAAACGACGTTTGGGGTTTAGCACACTAAGCAGTGCATTAAGGACATAAGCGTTCTAGTGTCCGCATAATCGCTACTGTCAACTTTCAACTATATTTTCTCTAGGAACATAACTAAAACAGTAGAACTATAGCGTGAGCTACGACATAATTTGCAAAAGGTCTTTTGACTATGTTCAGGATAATTAAGTTCATCTTATGAACTCCCACTCAGATAGACATCCCTCTAGTCATCTAAGTGATTACATGATCCAAGTCAAACTAGGCCGTGTCCGATCATCACGTGAGACGGACTAGTCATCATCGGTGAACATCTTCATGTTGATCGTATCTACTATACGACTCATGCTCGACCTTTCGGTCTCCGTGTTCCGAGGCCATGTCTGCACATGCTAGGCTCGTCAAGTTAACCCTAAGTGTTTTCGCTGTGTAAAACTGTCTTACACCCGTTGTATGTGAACGTAAGAATCCATCACACCCGATCATCACGTGGTGCTTAGAAGCGACGAACTGTAGCAACGGTGCACAGTTAGGGGAGAACACTTCTTGAAATTTTGTAAGGGATCATCTTATTTACTACCGTCGTCCTAAGTAAACAAGATGCATAAACATGATAAACATCACATGCAATCAAATAGAGTAGTGACATGATATGGCCAATATCATATAGCTCCTTTGATCTTCATCTTCGGGGCTCCATGATCATCTTGTCACCGGCTTGACACCATGATCTCCATCATCATGATCTCCATCATCGTGTCTTCATGAAGTTGTCACGCCAACGACTACTTCTACTTCTATGACTAATGCGTTTAGCAATAAAGTAAAGTAGTTTACATGGCGTTCTTCAATGACACGCAGGTCATACAAAAAATAAAGACAACTCCTATGGCTCCTGCCGGTTGTCATACTCATCGACATGCAAGTCGTGAATCCTATTACAAGAACATGATCAATCTCATACATCACATATCATTCATCACATTCTTCTGGCCATATCACATCACAAAGCATACCCTGCAAAAACAAGTTAGACGTCCTCTAATTGTTGTTTGCATGTTTTACGTGGCTGCTATGGGTTTCTAGCAAGAACGTTTCTTACCTATGCAATACCACAACGTGATATGCCAATTGCTATTTACCCTTCATAAGGACCCTTTTCATCGAATCCGTTCCGACTAAAGTGGGAGAGACTGGCACCCGCTAGCCACCTTATGCACCAAGTGCATGTCAATCGGTGGAACCTGTCTCACGTAAGAGTACGTGTAAGGTCGGTCCGGGCCGCTTCATCCCACAATACCGTCGAAACAAGATTGGACTAGTAACGGTAAGCATATTGAACAACATCAACGCCCACAACTACTTTGTGTTCTACTCGTGCAAAGAATCTACGCAATAGACCTAGCTCATGATGCCACTGTTGGGGAACGTAGCAGAAATTCAAAAAATTTCCTACGTAACACCAAGATCTATCTATGGAGAGACCAGCAACGAGTAGAAAGGGGAGTGCATCTACATACCCTTGTAGATCGCTAAGCGGAAGCGTTCAAGTGAACGGGGTTGATGGAGTCGTACTCGTCGTGATTCAGATCACCGATGATCAAGTGCCGAACGGACGGCACCTCCGCGTTCAACACACGTACAGCCCGGTGACGTCTCCCACGCCTTGATCCAGCAAGGAGAGAGGGAGAGGTTGAGGAAGACTCCATCCAACAGCAGCACAACGGCGTGGTGGTGGTGGAGGAGCGTGGCAATCCTGCAGGGCTTCGCCAAGCACCATGGGAGAGGAGGAGGAGGAGGAGAGGCAGGGCTGCACCAAGAGAGATCAAATCGCTTGTTATGGGCAGCCCTATGCCTCACTATTTATAGGGGGAGAGGGGGCTGCGCCCCCTTCTAGGGTTTCCCACCCCCAAGGGGTGCGGCCAGCCCTAGATGGCAAAGGGGGCGGCGGCCAGGAGGGGGAGAGAGGGGAGGCGCCCACTAGGTGGGCCTTAAGGCCCATCTGGACTAGGGTTTGCCCCTTCCCACTCTCCCTTGCGCCTTGGCCCCTTGTGGGGGGCGCACCAGCCCACCTAGGGGCTGGTCCCCTCCCACACATGGCCCACGCAGCCTTCTGGGGCAGGTGGCCCCACTTGGTGGACCCCCGGGACCCTCCCGGTGGTTCCGGTACAATACCGATATCGCCCCGAAACTTTTCCGGTGACCAAAACAGGACTTCCCATATATAAATCTTTACCTCCGACCATTCCGGAACTCCTCGTGACGTCCGGGATCTCATCCGGGACTCCGAACAACATTCGGTAACCACATACAAGCTTCCTTTATAACCCTAGCGTCATCGAACCTTAAGTGTGTAGACCCTACGGGTTCGGGAGACATGCAGACATGACCGAGACGTTCTCCGGTCAATAACCAACAGCGGGATCTGGATACCCATGTTGGCTCCCACATGTTCCACGATGATCTCATCGTATGAACCACGATGTCAAGGACTTAATCAATCCCGTATTCAATTCCCTTTGTCTAGCGGTATTTTACTTGCCCGAGATTCGATCGTCGGTATCCAATACCTTGTTCAATCTCGTTACCGGCAAGCTACTTTACTCGTTCCGTAACACATCATCCCGTGATCAACTCCTTGGTCACATTGCGCATATGATGATGTCCTACCGAGTGGGCCCAGAGATACCTCTCCGTTTACACGGAGTGACAAATCCCAGTCTCGATCCGCATAAAACAATAGGTACTTTCGGAGATACCTGTAGTGTACCTTTATAGTCACCCAGTTACGTTGTGACGTTTGATACACCCAAGGCACTCCTACGGTATCCAGGAGTTACACGATCTCATGGTCAAAGGAAGAGATACTTGACATTGGCAAAGCTCTAGCAAACGAACTACACGATCTTTTGTGCTAGTCTTAGGATTGGGTCTTGTCCATCACATCATTCTCCTAATGATGTGATCCCGCTATCAACGACATCCAATGTCCATAGCCAGGAAACCATGACTATCTGTTGATCACAACGAGCTAGTCAACTAGAGGCTCACTAGGGACATATTGTGGTCTATGTATTCACACGTGTATTACGATTTCCGGATAATACAGTTATAGCATGAATAAAAGACAATTATCATGAACAAAGAAATATAATAATAATACTTTTATTATTGCCTCTAGGGCATATTTCCAACAGTCTCCCACTTGCACTAGAGTCAATAATCTCGTTCACATCGCCATGTGATTAACACTCACAGGTCACATCGCCATGTGACTAATACCCAAGAGTTTACTAGAGTCAGTAGTCTAGTTCACATCACTATGTGATTAACACTCAATGAGTTTTATGTTTGATCATGTTGCTTGTGAGAGAGGTTTTAGTCAACGGGTCTGAACCTTTCAGATCCGTGTGTGCTTTACAAATCTCTATGTCATCTCCTAGATGCAGCTACCATGCTCTATTTGGAGCTATTCCAAACAACTGTTCTACTTGGAGCTATTCTAAATTATTGCTCCATTATATGTATCCGGTCTCTCTACTCAGAGCTATCCGGATAGGTGTCAAGCTTGCATCGTCGTAACCTTTACGACGAACTCTTTTACCACCTCCATAATCGAGAAAATTCCTTAGTCCACTAGTTACTAAGGATAACTTTGACCGCTGTCCTGTGATCCATTCTTGGATCACTCTTGTACCCCTTGACTGACTCATGGCAAGGCACACTTCAGGTGCGGTACACAGCATAGCATACTGAAGAGCCTATGTCTTAAGCATAGGGGACGACCTTCGTCCTTTCTCTCTATTCTGCCATGGTCGAGCTTTAAGTCTTAACTTCATACCTTACAACTCAGGCAAGAACTCCTTCTTTGACTGATCCATCTTGAACACCTTCAAGATTATGTCAAGGTACGTGCTCATTTAAAAGTATTATTAAGCATTTTGATCTATCTTATTGATCTTGATGCTCAATGTTCAAGTAGCTTGATCCAGGTTTTCTATTGAAAACACCTTTCAAATAACCCTATATGCTTTCTAGAAATTCTACATCATTTCTGATCAACAATATGTCAACAACATATACTCATCAGAAATTCTATAGTGCTCCCACTCACTTCTTTGGAAATACAAGTTTCTTATAAACTTTGTATAAATCCAAAATCTTTGATCATCTCATCAAAGCGTACATTCCAACTCCGAGATGCTTACTCCAGTCCTTAAAAAGGATCGCTGGAGCTAGCATACCTTTTAGCATCCTTAGGATCGACAAAACTTTTCTGATTGTATTGCATACAACCTTTCCTTACGAAAACTAGTAAGGAAACTTGTCTTGACATCCATCTGCCAGATTTCGTAAATGCAGCTAATGCTAACATGATTTCCAATAGTCCTCACTCCGTACGTGTGTTGAACGCGGAGGTGCCGTCCGTTCGGTGCTAGGATCTTCGATGATTTGGATCACGACGAGTACGACTCCATCAACCCCGTTCTCTTGAACGCTTCCGCTCACGATCTACAAGGGTATGTAGATGCACTCCTCTCTCCCTCGTTGCTAGATGACTCCATAGATTGATCTTGGTGATGCGTAGAAAATTTTAAAATTCTGCTACGTTCCCCAACAAATGCTGCCATCGTTCTTGGCTTTTCTTGGCCGAAGTGTCGGGCAAGCCATTCGTCACGGACGCTGTGCTTAAAAGTTGACAAGGCTTCGGCGTCCGGACAGTCGACAATTTGGTTTTTTTAGTAAGAAACATGTTCCAAAGCTTTCGGGCTGACTCTCCGGGCTGTTGAGTTATATGACTCAAATCATCCGCGTCCGGAGGTCGGACATAAGTCCCTTGAAAGTTTGCCCGAAAAGCGTCTTCGAGCTCTGCCCAGCTTCCAATGGAGTTTTCGGGGAGGCCTTTGAGCCAGTGACGGGCTGGCCCTTTGAGTTTGAGTGGTAAGTACTTGATGGCGTGGAGATCATCTCCTCGAGCCATATGGATGTGGAGGATATAGTCCTCGATCCAGACCCCCGGGTCTGTTGTTCCGTCGTATGCCTCTATGTTTACAGGTTTGAATCCCTCTGGAAATTCATGATCCAACACCTCATCGGTGAAACATAGGGGGTGTGCGGCACCCCTGTATCTGGGTGTACCGTGTTGTTCGGATGTTATATCGTATGCTGGGGCGTGCTTGCGTGGTCCATAGATGGATCTGGTTGCGCTGTTCTTTTGGTGCAAGCCCCCGCGTGAATCGTGTATTGTCTTGTGAGTGGCATTGTTGGCCGCTCTATGTTGGTCGTGAGGTTGTCTATCCGCCCAGGTGGCTGTTTTGATTTTTGGTTGTGAGGGGTGTGAGGCCTCCTCATCGAATTCGGGTAGCAACTTCCGCATTGGGTAGCTCTTTGTGGGGCGATTGTCGCCGTACTTCGCTGCTGTGTTGAGTACTTTACTCCATCTGATTTGGAGTATGTCCTGCGCAGCCTTGAGCCTTTGCTTCTGCTTTTTTAGGCTCCTCGCGGTGGCAACAAGCCTTTGACGGGCATTCTGCTGCTCTGGGTGCCTGTCCGGCATCGTGTCGTCCGGACTATTATCTTTGACAGAATTGGTTTGTTCGGTTTGATTTTTCGTATTGCCATGGTCCGGTAGTGATTCGCCCTGCTCCAACGCCGGGTCTGTGTGATCGTTATTTCTGGCGAGGCGGGACTTGGGGCGGTGCTTGCGCCGCCGCTTTGGCTGCTTCTCGAGGGAACAAGCTTTCAGTGCGTCCTTCCGTTCCTTGTCGCCGTCTTCTTTTGGTGTGTCCACCATGTATACGTCATACGACGAGGTGGCTTTCCAGTGCCCTATAGGTGCTGGCTCATGTTCGTCTCCTACATCGTCGTCCATACCGTCGATGTCTTTGGAGTCGAAGTCGAGCATGTCGGTTAAATCATTGACAGTGGCTACTAAGTGGGTGATGGGTGGGCGTCGAATTTCTTCGTCGTCCGTATCCCAGTCCTGTTGGCCATAATCCGGCCAGGGCTCTCCTGACAAAGAGAGAGACCTTAGTGAATTCAGAATGTCGCTGAAGGGCGAGTGCTGAAAGATATCCGCAGCGGTGAATTCCATGATCAGCGCCCAATCGGATTCAATTGGCAGGGGCGTGGATGGTTCGGGGTCTGGAGGAGAGTCCGGCACCTTGGAGTCACGGGCTGCGCAGAGGATTATGCTGGTGTTTGGCTCGATCACCGTCGAGACTGCAGCCCCTAAGGCGGTGTCTAGCCACCCGTCCTCGATTGGCGCAGCTGGCTCCGAGCTAAGGGTCAGAGCTGATGCGGGCGCGGCCTCTGGGGTACCGTCCAATGGCAGAGCTAGGTCATACCTATCACGACAGTGCGGCGCGCCCGGCTGTGGCTCGAATCCGTCGAAGATCAAGTCCCCACGGATGTTGGCCGTGTAATTCAAACTTCCAAATCTGACTTGGTGGCCAGGGGCATAGCTTTCAATCTGCTCTAGATGGCTAAGCGAATTAGCCGGCAGTGCAAAGCCGCCGAATACGAAGATCTGTCCGGGGAGAAAAAGTCTCACCCTGGACCGCATCGCTATCGATGATAGTAGAAGCCATCAAGCCTAACGGCGACGACACAGAGGAACTCTCAATGAAAGCACCAATGTCGGTGTCAAAACCGGCGGATCTCGGGTAGGGGGTCCCGAACTGTGCGTCTAGGCCGGATGGTAACAGGAGGTAAGGAACACGAAGTTTTACCCAGGTTCGGGCCCTCTTGATGGAGGTAAAACCCTACGTCCTGCTTGATTAATATTGAAGATATGGGTGTTACAAGAGTAGATCTACCACGAGATCAGAGAGGCTAAACCCTAGAAGCTAGCCTACGGTATGATTGTATGTTGTGATTGTTGTCCTACGGACTAAAACCCTTCGGTTTATATAGACACCGAAGAGGGTTAGGGTTACACAAGGTCGGTTACAAAGGAGGAGATATCCATATACGTATTGCCTAGCTTGCCTTCCACGCCAAGTAGAGTCCCATCCGGACACGAGACGAAGTCTTCAATCTTGTATCTTCATAGTCTAACAGTCCGGCCAATGGAGATAGTCCGGTTGTCCGGAGACCCCCTAATCCAGGACTCCCACACTTGGGTAGCTATTTTTAGCCTTAGGATCTTTTATCACGGGTAGCTCATAAAACAATCTTTGCAAAGTAGGGTGAGTACGAATGAATCTATGTTCAAATTCTAGAACTAATGCTGAAACAACTTCCGCATAAGTTTTAGTTTTTTGAGTATGGGAGCACCATCAAGAGGCAAATTGCCTACACAATTAAAAAATTCTTGTATATGTTCATTTCCCATAAAATTTCCTTGTCCCAAAACGAAAGTTTTAAAATTTCCTGAATGTCCAATTTTAGGAGTCAGGCCATCATCAGTTTCTACCATGCCAAAGTCACTCATGATGATGAGTTCAGCCAAACAAAAGACCGGGAGGAATAAGGGCGAATAAAAAGGCAAATATTTTTGTGTTTTTCTGAAAATCATTTTAGAAGTGGGGGAGAGGAAAACGAGAGGCAAATGGCAAATAATGTAATGCAAGAGATGAGAGGTTATGATGGGTACTTGGTAGGCTTGATGTAGACCTCCCCGGCAATGGCGCCAGAAATTATTCCTGCTACTTCTTGAGCTTGCATTGGTTTTTTCCATGAAGAGGAAAGGGTGATGCAGCAAAGTAGAGATAAGTATTTCCCTCAGTTAGAGAACCAAGGTATCAATCCAGTAGGAGGTACAAGCAAGTCTCCAATCTATGCACCTTCACAAACAATCAAACACTTGCACCCAACGTGGTAAAGGGGTTGTCAATCCCTTCATGGTCAATTGCAATGGTGAGATCTGATAGAGATAGATATAAAAGATTACTAAAACATAAAAAAATAAAAAAATTGCAGCAAGGTATTTTGGGGTTTTTTGGTTTATAGATTTGAAAGTATATGATGGAAAATAGTCCCGAGGGCCATAGGTTTCATTAGAGGCTTCTCTCTTGAAGGCAAAGAATACGGTGGGTGAACAAATTACTCTCGAGCAATTGATAGAAAAATGCAAAGTTATGACTATATCCAAGGAAATGATTATGCATATAGGCATCACATCCATGTCAAGTAGACCGACTCTTGCTTGCATCTACTACTATTACTCCACACATCGACTGCTATCCAACATGCATCTAGAGTATTAAGTTCATAAAGAACGGAGTAACGCCTTAAGTAAGATGACATGATGTAGAGGGATAAACTCAAGCAATATGATGAAAAACCCATATTTTTATCCTTGATGGCAACAATACAATACATACCTCGCTACCCCTACTATGTCACTGGGTGAGGACACCGCAAGATTGAACCCAAAACTAAGCACCTCTCCCATTGAAAGAAATACCAATCTAGTTGGCCAAACCAAACTGATAATTCGAAGAGAAATACAAAGATATCAAATCACGCATATAAGAATTCAGAGAAGATTCAAATAATATTCATAGACAATCTGATCATAAATCCACAATTCATCGGATCTCGACAACACACCGCAAAAGAATATTACATCGGATAGAACTCCAAGTACATCGAGGAGAACATGGTATTGAAGATCATAGAGAGAGAGAGAGAAGAAGCCATCTAGCTACTAGCTATGGACCCGTAGGTCTGAGGTAAACTACTCAGGCTTCATCGGAGGGGCAATAGGGTTGATGTAGATGCCCTCTGTGATCGAATCCCCCTCCGACAGATCACCGGAAAAGGCCCCAAGATGGATTCTCACGGGTACAGAAGGTTGCGGCGGCGAAAAATTATTTTCGTGGATGCTTCTGATGGTTTGGGAATATTTGAGAATTTATAGGCCGAAGAATAGGGTTAGGAGAGCTCTAAGGGGCCCGCAAGGCAGGGCCCCCCTGGGGTGCGCCCTGCACCCTTGCCGTCGCCTCGGGACTCTTCTGCCTTGGTCTCCAAGTCCTACGTGTGTCTTGTGGTCCAAGAAAAATCATCATAAAGTTTTATTCCGTTTGGACTCCGTTTGATATTCCTTTTCTGTAAAACTCAAAAACAAGAAAAAACAGAAACTGGCACTGGGCTCCGAGTTAATAAGTTAGTCCCAAAAAATAATATAAAATAGCATATTAATGCATATAGAACATCTAAAACAGATAATATAATAGCATGGAACAATAAAAAATTATAGATATGTTGGAGACATATCAAGCATCCCCAAGCTTAATTCCTGCCCGTCCTTGAGTAGGTAAATAATAAAAACAGAATTTTTGATGTGGAATGCTACCTAACATATTTATCCATGTAGTTTTATTTATTGTGGCATGAATATTTAGATCCATAAGATTCAAAACAAAGTTTAATATTGACATAAAAACAATAATACTTCAAGCATACTAACAAAGCAATCATGTCTTCTCAAAATAACATGGCCAAAGAAAGTTATTCCTATAAAATCATATAGTCTGGCCAATTAGGACCATTGATCGGTGTGAACAGGTTTGCAATTAAATATAGTGTGGTAATTTGGAATGTGACGGGAAGCAAGCTCAAAATTTATTGACGGTTTTAGTTTCTAAGTGTGGCACGATTCCCGGATGGCGTAACATGGGCACGCGTTCTCGGATGCAACGTGGTGTTTGCACCATAGGATGCACCACAATGGGCAATGTCAGCACATGACTTGTTCCATCAACCATGCGCACTCGTTATTACCATTGTGCACACTTCTTTTAATTGGAATGTGTGCTCATCTAGCGCACACACACCTTGATTTGTCTAACCATTTCTGTTTGTTGTGGCTAATCACAAACAGTTCATCCGTATGAAGTATATGCTGTCAATCATGCACACCTTGATCTGGCTGGTCTTTTTTGTTGTGTTGCCTAATCGAAACCAGTTCTTCTGAGTAAACTATATGCCATATATCGCGCACACCTTGATATGGTTGACCGTTTCTATTGTGTTGCCTAATCACAAATAACTCATCTGAGTGAACTGTATGTTGTATATCGCACACACCTTCATCTGTCTGACCGTTTCTGCTATTATGGTCACCGCAAACAGTTCCTTCAAGTGAACTATATGTCACGCATCACACACGCAACTATAATCTAAATCGTGTTTGATGTGTCCGCCATCACAAATATTCTGTATCTTTTTTTGACGGTTTTATCACATCACCATTTGTGATTAAGTCATCACACACAGTTTCGTCGAAGGGTCTCTAATTGTAGTGTCGCATTAGCAGCATCCCGCAGTAGTGTTTTGTCCTGTTTGCATGCATTTGAGTCTCGATAATCAAGGAACTCCTTCCATTCCTCATATGTAGGACTAGGATATAGCTTTTTGATATCCTCTAAATCCAGAAAGTAGGTTTGGCCAAAAGCCAAATTAGGAAGATCCAGACAAATTACTGGTTGGGAGTGGTGAAGGGTGATATAGTTTTGATCTTTTGTGTGCTAGGCAGCCATACTTTTGCATAACTTAAAGGATGCCAAATTCCTCAGCTATTAGCATGTTACAAAGTATTTTGGGTCTTTTGTAAGGTGAACTAATTAACAAGAATGAAGTTATTTTCTTTCAGGTGGATATTGTATGGTCATCATATTCGTACAAATTACAAGTCCGACTCAATAATAATGCTTGCAAAAAATGATAAAATCCAGTACATTATTAACCTCTTCTACTAGCAATGTAATCTTCCCACATTTTGTGTGCTATATAATCTCTCTTTCAGTTTCCTTCTTCATGTGAGTTGTTGAATGCTCTTCATTGGAGTTATAACTATGGTCTCCACTAGGAACATCCACAATTTGCAGTGGGTCTATTTCTATAGGAGCATTTTATTACCCATGACATATCCTCATTATGAAGGATATGGAATTGTGTAGAACACAACAGCTAGCTCACAAGAAACGAGAAGGACAACGACTAGTTGTTTGAATTCAAATAAATCCTATACTTTTCCTATCCTCCAATCCAAATGGCTACTCTGTTTGATTCGTGTGTTTTGATTCCTTGTAGGATTTGTGAGGCATGTCATGTCAATTCCTGCCTTTTTCCTTTTTTTGTGGGGCAAGACCAAGTTCATTACTCAAAAACCACATGGAGTGGGATACAAATAGGATCATGGGGTTGGAGTAGCCAAACATGTCACCCGTGATCAAGAGAATGTGAGAACTTTGCTAACCTATCATCATCTCGATTGGCAGCGCGGCCTTCAAAAGTGAAGATACAATTGAAGGTTTTGCCCTATTCTTAATCTCACTAATAATTCTACCATAGGGTCCATTGCTACCTTTAGCAATATCATATGCAATTTGCTTTGAGTCTAAAGCAATGATGAAGTTGTTTAGTTGGAGATCCTCGACTAGAGAAAAGGCTTCTCAACGTGCAATGGCTTCTAACGTCGCGACGCCCCTTGTACCATGTATCACCAGGGAAGAACTACCCATAAAATTCCCATGTGCATCCCTACAGACATCAACTGTTGATCACATGACATGGTTTTGTGAAGTGCTTGCATCCACATGGATTTTAGCAAATGCTGGAGGGGGGCCTTCGGGCGAGCAACCCTTGTAGAAACAGCCGGGTACCTGTCATCTTCTTCGATACAATCTCCAAGTCTGCCATGAACCTAACAATAAATTGGAATGTGGCTCATGGACTCTGATACATCTCTTCGTGAATTGCCTTTTTCCGTGCCCACCAAATTGCTCAAATATCCCTCTAGTTTAACAAACTCCACATGTGATAATGAGTCTAACATGGCCAACAACCATTGTTTAGTGCTTGGCTCTGTAGTTTCGCACAAGTGTTCAACTAACTCCCTACCCACAAGAGCCTCATATACATCTTGACATAGAGCATTCCAGTAGTGAATGATCCCATGAGTCCTCGGCGCCAGAAAGTCCACACGTACATGTCGGGGACATTTTTCTATGAGCCCAAACATCCTTTGTGGGCAGGGATTGTCTCGCTAACCTCCACATAAACATCCTTACTTTCCTAGAACAAGAGTTTTCCACAGGAGCTTCCATGATGCAGCGTCACGGTCGGTGCTTGAGGAACCCGCCGTACCATCTATCCACGACCCTCTCAGAAACTTTGTATCTATCATCATTCTGTATGTAGATCTTACCGTGAATTGCCCGTTTTTCTCGAAGTTCCATGCCCAGGTGTCGCTCACATTGCTTGTGCATAGGGGAATCTGTAGTATGGCTGATATGTCTATAGGAAGGAAAGCTTCCTGTAGCTTTGTCAAGTCCCACCTTGCAAACGTATAACATATTAACTGAGATACTAACTCTCATGGGTTACTAGTTCGCCTCGCATATGGCCTCGTCATAACATCTCTAGGGATCCAATTATCAGACCAAATTTTTGTTGAATCACCATTAACAATCCACATGATCAAACCTTGTCTCAATATATCCCTCGAGCTCCTCTCTCACACTCTCTGGGCACCCCTTGCTGAAATAGATCGATGATTTATCATGATTGATCATTTCTCCCGAAGCCTGACAATATGTGTTCAACAATTGGTTAATCTCAGCACTAGCCTTGAAAAACAGCAGGCTGTCATCTGCGAATAATAAGTGGTTTACAGCCGAAGCAGCAACTCTAATTGCACTCAAGTTAAATGACTCGTCAATAGATTTCAAAAGGCATAAAAGGCCCTCTATCAAGAATAGGCATGAAGAAATTGGATCCTCATGTGTTTTTCCTTTTTTTAGACACCCTGTGTTTTCTTACACCTATGTTTTCTCCTTTTTTTCTGAGTAACACCTATGTTTTTCCTTTTTTCTTTTCGAGAATCACTTTTTTTAGGAGAAAGCTAAGCTTTATTGATGATAATCCACATGAAGTGGGATACAATTCCGATCGTGGGGATTAGCCAACCAGACGTGGCGTCCCGGACCGAGGGAAAGAGAATGCTTAGCTAAACTATGGGCCTCGCCATTAACGGCTCGCCCTTTAAAAATAAAACTGCATCTAAAACTAGTAGCTCAAAGTTTTATCTCTGTAATGATGGATCCATAAGGACCTTGATTTTTTTTTCGTATATCTTCCACGATCTGTTTGCAGTCTGAAGAGATTACGAAGTCTTGTACTAGCAAACCTTCCGCAAGGGCCATTGCTTTCCTGCACGCAATTGCTTCAAGAATGACAGGGTCTACCTATCCATCAATCACCAGTGAGGAGCTCCCAAGGTAGTTGCCCTGCTCATCTCGGCATATAGCAGCGGCAAAACCACCCCGGTACCGCCGGACCGCGCCGTCCATGTGAATTTTGGCAAAAACCCGTCGGAGGGGCCTTTGGCCTTGCATGTACCTGGCGAACTGCGTGAATTTTCGAGAATCACCTGTGTTTTTCCTATGCTGCGTTCCAAACAGGTCCTAAGCTTTGCCAGTGACATTAGAAGGCTTTAACTTCGAGCCCACTCTAATGCTAGGCCCAATGACTACTATTGCTCTCCGTTCACAGATCTAATCCGGCCTATACTAAAAAATAATAATCTAACCTTCCGCACTCCTCGCCCATGGCCGCCGCCGCCGCCGCCGCCACGACGTCGTCGTGGCTTCTCTGGAGACCCTTCTCTTCCACTATCTTCACACGGTGCACTAACCCTAGGTTCCTCCGTACCACCCTATGCTTCTCGCACTCTGCCTCCGCCCCCGCCCTCGGCGCCGCCTCTCTACAGCCAACCCCGCCTCCTGCTCCTCCTACAACCTGCTCCAGCGATGGAGGTGGCGGGATGAGGTGGGAGTCTACGCGCAAGAAGAGGGTCGTGCTCCGCGTCGGCTACGTCGGCAGCGAGTACCGAGGTTATATGGGATGCCTTGCTCGTTGGTTTCTATCACTGTGATGCGTGCCGGGTTGGTCTTTGCTTGAGGCATTGATCCAGTGCATTGGTCTTTTTCTTCCAGGTCTTCAGAAGCAGCGAGATCTCAGCGCGGATTCAAGTAATCCCTTTTGTTTTGTTATAGCTTAGTTGATCTATGCGTTTGAGTTGTTGATATGTCAGTTGCTATTTATTTATTTATTTATTTATTGCGATTTGATGCTTGAATTTCAAAAATGCATTTTGGGGAAGTACATGTGTTTCATGTTAGTTGCATCCAATTGTCATCATTCGTTCTCTCTATGGGAACTTGGGATCTCTGCTTGGAATGTGACATATTCTTGCAATAAATAAAGTATGTTATTACCATTAGAGGAAATTGCACAAATACACAACATTTGGGGTTGAGGTAACAAAAAACTACAACTCTAAGGGATTTCAACAAAAAACCACAACTCTAGGACTAATCAGTAACAAAAAACACAAATTACTCCAATTTATCAATTAATGAGAAATATGACGTTCAGGTCTCATGTGTTAACAGCGTGTTTGGCAATATTTGGGAAGGGGAATGGGAGTTTAGATTAGGGAGTTGTATTGAGATTAGACGTGGGAGGAATCATTTTATTCTCTAATCCTCTGTTTGACGCATGATAGGAATTACTCCCTCCGTTCCAAAATAGATGACCCAACTTTGTACTATACAAAGTTGGGTCATCTATTTTGGAATGGAGGGAGTATGTGTTAGCATTTGAGGAGAAATTGTATTCCCTTGTTTGGTTCGTGGGAATTGACGAGAGACTAGACAAGGGAAGTTAACGTAAGTTACGATGAAGGGTTAAGATTGACTCACTAAAACAATTCCCTTTCAACTCCCACACCCTCCCCTGTTTAATGAAACGGTGGGAGTTGGAGTCTCAAGTACCATGCCTATTCCCTTATGAATTCCCAATCTGCCTAACCAAACAATTTTTTTTTCAAGAAAACACAAAGGACCTTTGCGTTTCTTCATTGAAAAGATAGATGTTTAGTTACAATCATCTGAGGACGCACGAAGTACAGCATGATCAGTGCACGTCCCAAGTTTGTGGTAGCAGAAGCAGGAGGCCAGCTGCCCCGGCAGCTGCCCAAGAGCAGGCCTCGTCCTTGATTCTATCGAGAAGCGTATTGATGGATGGTATTGCGTTGTCGAAGACGCAGCTGTTCCTAGGCTTCCAAACCATCCAGGGCACGAGCAGCGCGACGGATTTCAGGGCTTTGTGAAGGATCAGTGGTGTGTTTTCCTTAGCATGCTTCCACCAGTCCATGAGTGAGGGCTCGCGGTTGGGTATTGGGGCTGGGATGCGAAGCCAGGCCAAGACCTCGTGCCATGCTTGGCGAGCGAAGGGGCATTCCAGCAGTAGGTGTCGGATCGTTTCCGGCTCTTGATCGCATAGGAGACAGCGAGGGTGATATTGCAGTCCAGGGTGGGCCAACCTCTCTGCAGTCCAGCAACGGTCCTGGTTGGCCAGCCAGTGAAAGAATTTGACTCTCGGCGGCGCCCAGCTTTTCCAGATAAGTTTCCAGGAGTAGCAGGCGGTCGATTCATGGAATGTGGCCGAGTAACAGGACTGTGCGCAGTAGGTGCCGCTCGCCGTCCATTTCCAGATCAGCTGGTCCGGGGCGGTGGAAGCTCGGTTTGCTGCATGATCTGCCATAGCTTCAGATACTGAGCGATCTCATGCAGGCCTAGGTTGCCGTGGATGTCGTGTGCCCAGGAGTTGCCATTGAGCCCGTCCGCCAGTGTTCTCGCCGTGCGCCGTCGCTTGGGAATGCAGCCGTAGAGATTGGGCAGGAGCTCGCGGACGTTGATCCACCGGTCCTCCCATAGCAGGGCGGTCAGTCCATTCCCGACGACCATGGAAGTGGATGCCCAGAACAGCGCGCGCTCCATGGGCGAGAACTGGAGGTCGAGCCCTTGCAACACTCGCTCGGGATCCGTTCTAGAGAACCATAACCAGCGCAGCTGCAGTGCGAGTCCGGCGCGTACGATGTCGCGCACGCCCAGACCCCCAAGCTCTATGGGGCAGCAGACGCCTAACCAAAAAATAGATTTGAAGTCTCGTACCTCTTCAATTCCCATTCCCTAGCTCTAATTACCCCTAACCAAACGCACTGTAAGTGACTAGACGGACGGCTTGGCTTGAGCCGAGCCAATTATAATATTCAAAGTAAGAAAATCAAAATTTCCAAAAAATCTTAATAAATTGAAAAAACTGAAAAGATTATAGTAAATCAGTCCATCTTCGTTGATCAATCTGGAAAATTTTAAGCCTATTTTACCTGGCCATTTTAAATTTTGGACATTTTCTGTATGAACGTGATGAGTTGACTTATAAAAACTCTCCAAACTTTACAATGGCTAAACAACATAGGCTAAAAATTCCCAGATTGATTAACGAAGATGGCTTGAATTGCTGGAATTGTTTCAGATCTTTTCAAGTTTTTCAAAGAAAAAAACATTTTCAAGGATTTATAATTTTTGTATTTTTTTAACTTTGAATATTATAATTTTTCCAGAGAGCTGAGCTTGGCTTGGCTTGGCTCAGCTCAAGTCAACTCGTCCCTCTAGTCACTTAACAAATGTTGTGTATTTGTGCAATTTCCTCTACCATTAACATGAAATACATTATACATGGCGTCATGCTTTGTTCTGTGGCATTATGGCAAGTTGATTATGAGAGTGATATTGGAAGTATATAACATGAATGCTATTTATGGGTGCACAAGTATAGTTATTCCACCAGGAATTCTATATGTTATTAATCAGATGCCAAAAAAGGGTGATTCTAAGTTGACCCTTGTTTCTATGTCAAGTATCATCATAGAGGATTAGTGAATGCTGATTAAACGTTCTCGTCTTCTTCTGTAGCCATTGAGTCAGTTTTGGAATCTGCCATCTTCAAGGCAGGGGGCATTCTTGAGAGTAATTATGGAAAGTTGCAAAAAGTTGGTTGGGAAAGGAGCAGCCGAACTGATAAAGGGGTAGGACTTGACAGTTTAACCTCTTGGATTTCCTAATTGAGTGAAAAAAATATGTTTACTTTTGGCTAACAATGCTTTTATGCATGCTTAGTATGGACTAATTTCAGGTACATTCACTGGCTACAATGATCTCTCTTAAGATGGAAATCCCTGATCGAGCATGGGAGAAGGATCCTGATGGCATTGCTCTTGCGAACTTTATTAACTCAAATTTACCAGATAATATCAAAGTTTTCAGTATCTTGCCTGCTCAAAGGTACCGGGGATGTTTCTGGTGTCCCATGGTTAACTACTTAACTGTTAGAGTACGTAATGGGCCTAATGGCCTGGGCTGGCGGTATAGCCCGTTAGTCTTAGGGTTAATTAGAGATAAGGGTCGCTTGCTTAGGGGTCAAGTAAGCCTTGCTTGGGAGTCAAGTAACCTCTCTATATAAAGAGAGGAGATGTATCAATCTAATCAAGCAAGAATTAAGAAGGAAATCCCTTTCCTCTTGCCTGGCCGTTGGCAAAAGGCCCCCGGCCGGCCCTCTCGCGCCCTCCTTCTAGCAGCGCCATAACATTAACATATTATGCATAAGTGTATTGATTGAGAATGTGGGGATGCTGCCAGGATCTTATCTCGGTGAACACATGGTGGATGTTTTGTCTTATCAATTTTTCAGAAATGAAAATTTGTGGGGAACCCCTTAATTTGAAAACATATTATGCATAAACAACAACATTTTTCCATGACATGGTCTGCATTTGATCGTAGGAGTTTTGATGTAAGAAGGGAATGCTTGTACCGGGAGTACTTCTATCTTCTGCCTGCTGAAATAATTGGAATTAAAAGCAGTTGTAGCTCTGGAGAAGTGGAGGAGCACTTAATTGAATTCAATAACATACTGAAATGTTTTGAGGTAAATTTTTGATTAAATATGTCTTTTGTATGCTGTGGACTTGTTTGTGCAGAAGAACAGGGTTTGTGAATACTTCGATGAATCATCTGATAACAAACATATGCTGGGGGAGACATATTGATATAACTATATGATGAATAAGACTGACATAAGAGAGAAGATTACACTAGGGATAATCAGATCTGACCTGTTAGTCCACTAAATATGATCTGTACCCTGTCATCTTCCTGAATTTTCTTTGTTGCAGCCTATGATAACAAACACTGACATGGAAAACACCTGAGCAGTGCAAATTAACCATGAAAATCGGGATACTGGGGGTAATAGCATAATTTAGCAGGTTCAGTAGCTTCATTGTGGTCTAGTTTGTTACTTTCTACCTACTTTACCATTGAATGGACTTCAGCGACCAGTTAAACAATTTTAGGTGATCTGCCAGACAAAAATTGAAGTACAAGGTGACATTTCAGGCTGCAGGTGGGAGTGGATTTAAGTGGGACTAATTAGCCCATCCCACTTAAATTGCTTTAGTGGGATCCCATTGGATAGAAAAAATAATAATTGGGTTATCCCACTTAGCCCACCGGGAGCCCACCTTTCCCTATTAGCTAGCCAATCCCGATAGTTTCTCCTCCACTAAGGAATAGAGCGGGTGCTGCAGCGTGAGCCCATCGCCCCTGCCGATCATTCTGGTACTGCAACTTGCTCCCACCGCCACCGTCGATCAAGCTGCCGCCGCCGCACCCCCTGCTACTTCCTCTTGGCACCACGCCGCAAGGTGTAGCAGGTAGCTTCTTGGCCATAGCAAGCGAGTCGCCGACCATCCATGAGATGTGGCGGATGTTAGGCACCATGTAGTGGCCGGCGGCGGCGCACCTCGCCGTCCTTCTGGTACAAGAAGCCCTTCAGGCAGGTCTACTGATTGGTGATGTCTGCTGAGAGGACCGCCATGGCGTGTTCCATGGTCGGCTGCTGGCCGCGGAGGGCGACTGCAGGTCGGATGTGCTGGAAACGAGGTCGTCCATGCCTCCATGGTGGTCTCCAGGATACTCGATAACTTTGGATTGTGATTGCATTACATCTGAATTAGAGAGTACAGGCTGTACGTGCTAACTGAAGATTAGAGGTGGTGCGAGTCCTGGGGAGATTGTGGACAGGTGCGGCTTGACTGAGTCTTCAGTCTAATATCCATGTAGCCAGAGACAGCGACGTGGTCGCACGCGCTGACGGACCTCCCGTGAAAGCTAAATTAGTGTGTACTACTCCGTATGTTTCAGTCGTGCTTGCATTTGCTAAGTGGAGTCCCACTTGTTCCCACCTAATTTCTGTACGTTCTACCGGGATCTCTGGTTATTTCCACTTAATGTAATGGGATCAAGTGGGCTCAAGGTGGGACGCCCATGTATAATCCCACTTGCAGCCTGAGTGACATTAATAAAGCTGAACAACCGAGGACGTTTTGTTCAATGTAATCTTCGGTTATACAGTTTCCAGAATTAATATAAATCTGTAAATGACCTGCCCAACCAGGTCCAGGTGATATTTCCACATTTCACATTCCCCTCCCTGTCTAAGACAAATCATGCATATAACCCCAAGTGCAGGTATTTCTATGGGTCATTGCTGGATAAATTTTTGCCATGCGAATGATTACCATTTTTGTACAGCACATTTAAGGCAGATATGATCAGATAACAATTTTACCCATTCACTTTTCATTCAATTGTTTCTGCACAAGCTTCATTATACTGTTCCTACTTGCAGGGAAACCACCCATTTCATAATTACACTGCTCGTGCGAAGTATAGAAAAGTTCTAGCTGGAGCACACCGAAGGGCCAAAGAAACAAGCACAACAGCGCATTCCATCCCCTCCGAAATGGTTGCGGACAAAAGCACTTCTGGAGATGGAACCACTTCTGATATAGATGAGGAATACTTAAACTCTCCATCAATACTTGATTCTAGTGCACCAGAAGATAATTGTAATATGGATAATCCTGAACTTCCTGAGAGTCATGTGCAAATTCAAGCTAGATGGCTCCATGAGCCTAATGACAATGACAGACTAAGTGCATCACACTTCAGAGATATCCTCACCTGCTCATGTGGAGAGTTGCGGAGTTCATCAGGAGTTCAATTTGTGGAACTGATGATATGTGGAGCATCTTTTATGCTACATCAGGTATGCAGAGTCTATGAAGAAATACTCATCAATGAAAGCTAAATTCACAAGATGATGTTAATGTTTTTATAGACTTTCTTTCTAGGCTTAGTTATTTTTCTGTGTTGTCAATTGAATGGTATATTGGTAACAAAAATGCTAGACTTACGTGTTAAGCTTCATGCACTAGCCAACGCAACCAAAAGTCCGAACTGATGGAAAGGGCTAGTGCAATCCACATATACTGTAACACCCCCTCTCACGTGTGACGGGAAAGACAAGTCAACACGTGCAACCGGAAGAGAGCGACGGCGCGCGAAACTCACGTATGACTCAAGAGGCCTATACGTGGACACAAAGGGGGGCATCGGCAATTTTTAGATAAATTGCACAAACCAGGACTTGAACTCAAGACCTTAGCTCTGATACCATGTTAAGCTTCATGCACTAGCCAACGCAACCAAAAGTCCGAACTGATGGAAAGGGCTAGTGCAATCCACATATACTGTAACATTACGAACGATTTATATGTAAACTTATGGACTCCCTCGTCTCCTAATCAAAACTGCCCCCCCCTCTGAATTTTAGGGGGTGGGCCCCGTGCCCCCCATTAATATCCAATGAAGGGCGGCCCCTTCACCCCGTAATTACTTGTAGATGTAGCAAAGCTCTATTGGTAATGCCCATTGCCTAATCCCTCTTCACTAACTAGCTCTCTTTTTTTTTTGAGTGGTACTAACTAGCTCTCTCTAAGTTGGATATGTGGTTACTAAACAGTATTCCCTTCGTTCACAAATATAAGATCTTCTAACTTTTTTCTGAATCGGATGTATATAGGCACATTTTAGTGTGTTTGTTCACTCATATCAGTGCGTGTATACTGTATAGTGACTATAGTCCATATTGAAATATCCAAAACATCTTATATTTGTGAACGGAGGGAGTAGTATTCAGCATTTAGTGTCAATAAACTAGTCCTTTGTTAAATGTATGCATAACTAGTAGACTAGCTTAGTTCAGGTTTTAGGATGTAGAATTCATTGCTGATATACTAAACTAGCATGATGTTTGAGATGAATGTTTATCCTAACAGTAGAAGTATTATGCATACAGATCTCTGACTTTTCAGTGATGCTATTCCTTTTCTTGACCTCAGATCCGGAAAATGGTTGGTACCGCGGTGGCAGTGAAGCGTGGATTACTACCCAAAGATATTATAGAACTTTCGCTTGCAAAGTTTTCTCGCATCGTTTTACCAATCGCCCCATCCGAAGTTCTGATCCTCAGAGATAACAGTTTCTGCACAAGGAACAAGTACGGGAGTATTGTTCGGCCTGGCATCCAGTCAATTAATGAATCTGAAGAAATCAAGAAGGGTGTAATGGAATTCTACAAGGCGGCTCTTGTGCCTGAGCTAGCAAAATTCCTGGATGCATCCCTTCCTCCGTGGCAAGAATGGGTGGAGAACTTGGACCACTTCACCAGCATACCAGATCCTCAGCTGGATGAAGTTAGGACAGCTTATAGAGCATGGAAAGACGATTACGACCGGGTAAAAATGGCTCGAAAGAATACTGGCAGTGGCTAATTTGTCTTTATCAAGCTGATGACGAAGTGGATGAGGAACCAAACCACACACCCTTAAGTAATGTTTTTCTCAGGCAATCCTCCATACAGGAGCAATACTTTTTTGGGAGGCAATGCCGTTTATCTAACACTGTGAGAGCCTGAGCCATTCATTGACCAGACTAGGAAAACCTGCAGACTGTAAGTGTTGAATTTTTTGCTCCCCTTTCATCAAACTTGCCAAAAGTATTTTGATGCAATATCAAGGATTGGATTTGATTTGATTGAGTGCCTAGTTTTGTTCCCTCCTTACAAGTACAACCTCTGTTACGTCTTATATTTAGGAACAGAGGTTGTAGTATATAATTGTTTGTTTTACTATGGCGATGAAAAGTAGGGGTATTCATTAACCATTTTCAGCGGCCATTACCAATATGCAGTTTTCGTTGGTTGTCTTGATTTCATATAACCAGTCACCTATATACTATGTTAGTCGTTTACAAACATTATAATTTACGGTACATTTGGCCGTTGATTTGAAGCCTGATCCATGGCCATGGGTGAAGCGAGCGTCACATCATGAGTGGTGAGTCATGCATCCCGCCCGGGGCATGACCTGCTCAGAGTTTGAGTGCCCTGATTGTCGCCTCGTGAGCAACAGCACCCTTTATGTGTCCAAGGCTGGAACAGAGGCTACGGGCCAGGGGAGCACACACCCTGTATGTGTCCGTCCAAGGCCGCTGGAACAGAGGCTAGGGGCCAGGGGAGGTAGGATAGGGCCCGAGTCCGAGCCCGACGACGACAAGGGCGATGGCAGGGCCACACGTACATGGAGCCACGCGAAAATCCCTCTCGTGAGGCATAAGGGCGCCGGACTGGCTGCCAGTGCCAGTGCCGGTGCCGGACGGACAGACAGATAGACAGGGGAAGCCAACACAACACAAACACATGACATGACAAATGCGCGCCCGGAGGCGGTCTCTGGCTACGCTCTGGACGCCGGAGCTGGAAACTGTTACACTCATGCCCAGCTGGGCCTGGTAAATACTGATGCAGGTCAGGGCGTCGCGTGAAGGAGTACGTACGTACTCCCTTCTGTCCTTTTTACTCTGTATATTAGGTTTGTCTGAAGTCAATCTCATCCAACTTTGACCAAGTTTATATAAAAAATTATAGACATTCACATAACAACACCAATATCATTAGATTCATCTTGGAATATATTTTCATATTATATTTATTAGATATTATAGATGTTAATAATTTCTAATATAAATTTGGTTAAACTTAGCAAAGTTTGACTTTCGGCAAATCCAATGTGTAGAGTAAAAAAGACCGGAGGGAGTATTAGCCAACGCACCAAGACAGCGGCCCTTGTGCTCCCTCCTCCTCGCCCCAATGCCATTGCCATCGGCCGACCTCACCCTCTCTACCTATCGTTGCCTTGGCATGCAGGTGTGAGGGTGACCGCGGGTTAAATCAATCAGCATGCACGGCCGGGCCTTCTCTCATTCGCTGCTTTCCTCTGTTTTTGGAACCTCGCCTTTTGCCCTTCCTCTTTTATTCAAACTATCTTGAGGGTTGCACACCTACTGTTGCTTACTATTCTACTCCTACTTGTGAAGCCATTGGGCTCCCTCCATATTCGTCTGCTTTCAGTCACTACAGATTAGATTCGGAGCCTAGCTAGCTAGAGCTTTATTATCTTTTTTTTTCCCGGATAAGAGCTTTATTATCCATGCAACAACTGTTGTGCTCGTGCATCGCATGCATGCGTCGTCAGGCCCTGATGCATGATCTCATCAGGTTCATGGATGGAGGTGGACATGTACATCCTGCATTTTTTTTTGAGAAAGAGTACATATATGATACGTACGACACAAGGCTCCAACCGTTTAGCTCTTAGCTTCCAGACCTCACAGCACATGCATGTGTTACATGATCAAGGCCTTAATCATGATGCATGCTTGGTCATATTATGCCCCGCCTTGCATGCATCATGACTAACAACATTACTCGATCGAGAATAGGCACCTCATCATTCATCCATCACCGGTAGACGAACAAGGAAGGAACGGTAGGGAGATATATGATATATATAGAGAGAGGGAGAATCAATAGACCAGATTAACCAATACTATATGTTATTGAGATGCTTGACGGTCGAGGGCGAGGGCGAGGATCTGCTAGCTTGCGCTATGTTTGCTTGTTGCCGCCGCCGCCGCTGTGCGAGGAGCAGGCCCGCAGCACGGCCTGCTTCACGACGTGCTCATCCACGTTCTCCACCAGGTTCTGCACGTTTGCATAGATAGAGTGGAAATCATCATCTGGCTTACATATATACAGTAGCTAATTTATTTTCTTCTTTTGGTCAGTCCGTATCATATATCAACAAAATATAAGACGTTTCTGTAGGCTAGTTATATATTTTGGTACATAGCGTATTAGCTTGTTGTTACCTCCCCTCCTATGGCTTCTAGGCGGAAAGTATCCGCGCAAGTGGCCGTGGCTTGGAGGACGCTGAGGCCCAACTCGTCGAAGGCCTCCAGGATGGAAACCAGAAGCCCCGGGCAGCTCTTGTCTGACAACACATTGACGAGGAACGACCCGTGTCCTAGGGTTTCAACGTTCACCTGCATGCGGGTACGTACCAGATCGATATAAATGCAGGGAGGGTTTTGGAAGCTTTATGCATGTGTGTAGGAGCGGTCCTACATCTACATATGTATGTGTGTAGTGTATTACTGTTTCAATCCAAATCTCCCTGCCTTGTGTTAGCATGTGTGCTACTCTTTTACTCCCTCTGTAAAGAAAGAAATATAAGAGCGTTTAGATCACTACTTTTTAGTGATCTAAACACTCTTTATATTTCTTTACTCCCTCTTTACGGAGTATATAAGAAACAAATCAAGCATTCATGCGTACGTACCGTCGGGTAGGTGGTCTGTCTGCTGCACGAGTCTTGCGCCGCGCAAGCGATCTCCTGATTCAGCATCACCACCTTCTGCTTCAGCTCCTTGATGTACTTGGAGGCGTCCATGATTATGGACGTGTTGCTCAGCTGCAGCCACGCATCACATCCATCTACTTAATTAAGTTGCCCAGAAAGAAAGAGCTAGCTAGCAGGCATGATGAAGATCGCACAACCAGCTCCTAGGCGAAAAAGGCATATACATATGTGGAGATTGCACAACTGGGACGGAAATTGAGAAACTAAGGGGAGGGGATGGATCAATTACAGCATGGGAGTGGGTGAGAGAGCGAAGGAGTTGCAGCTTCTCCTGCAGAGCTGCCGCTTTCTTGCGCTCCCTCGACATCATCTCTCTCTCGCACCGCAGCACAATCTCCCAGTAGAAGCGGGGCGAGAGAGACAGCAGAGAGGAAGAGAGAGTTTGTGGCTTAAGAGCATTGAACACCGAGAAAGGCGAGAAGGCTGGAGCTCCCTCTCCATATCTATATAGTGGTATCCCCGGTGGTCACTCACGTGACCTTCTGATTTCCATATTTACTTCTATTCCAGATTACTTGTTTTAAATTTGTCTAGATACACATGTAGCTAACCCTAAAACATATCTAGACACATTTGTATCTAAACAAATGTAGAACATAAGTAATTTGAAACAAAGGAAGTATGAATTATTGTTGCTATCTTCTCAATTCTCTTACTTAATACTTCCTCCGCCTAGAATATAAAATCATTTTGCAAGATATTACAGGGCGGAGGAAGTAATATCAAAAACATGTAGCCATCTCACGATAGCCGCGCTCTCATGTTTTCATGTTCAGTTTCATTAAAACGCTAAAAAGTGTTTTTTCTTTTCTTAAAAAAGGTGTAAGACTCCGGTCTCTACATCTAGGCAGTGGCGGAGCCAGGGGGACCAGCAGGGCCCTGCCCCCCCCCCCCCCCCCCCCCCCCCCCTCTAATATCTCTGATTTGTTATAGTTTGAAGATGAATAGTGCAGAAATTAGGAAAAAAGACACATGCATAAATATAGTTTGGCCCCTCCAATCAAAATCTTGTGTCATTTAGCCTCCCTAATCTTAATTTCCTGGCTCTGCCACTGCATCTGGAAAATGCATGCAGCCATTTTACTAATTATTCATAAAAACCTTACAAAGTAATACGTACATTTGAAGCTGTCATCTTGACAACATATGTCGCTACTCCTATCCACTCGATGAAGGAGTGTCGATAGTCCAAGCTGAATACCAAACAAATCTCTCACCACAGTCTAACATCTAAAACCGGAGGCCCCAACCAAGTCACATTGTCAGATCTGGGACACATAACACTCCGACGCACTCTCAGAAGTCGCCACCGCCATCTTTCACCGATCCATATTCAAAGTTGTACTGACGCATCGACCTTGTCAGGCCTAGTTGTCATCGACGTCATCACGACGCCAGACAATGCCACCATCCTGTGCTCGTCCATCATCACGCGCCCACCGCCGAGACCCCGTTGCTCCAAGCCGCCAAGACCCACCATTGTCGACGTGCCAGATGCCACGCCGCTCCTTCTTTGCAAACACACAAGCTGCCACTGTCCCATCCCCTGTATGTGCAGTTCCTCTAACCGAGCACCGGAACGCCCCGGGGGGCGCCTCCAAGAAGTGCATGACACACACAATGCCGCCACTAAAAAGTTGAATGCCACTTATTTCATTCTTGAACTTTTAACAGAAAAGCGTGAAAAACATATATAATTGTTTTTCTTTTGGTTGGCACGAGGTTGCCGACATGAAGATTACCCTTTTTTGGGGCAAATGAGGGTTTTAATGTTTCATAACATCTGATACAAGCATAACAAGTTCACACTCTACTTGTGCATAGGTATAGGATGTACACAACCGACAACACACACGCACTAATGGAGGCAAAATACATAGCCACACATGACTAATATAGTTGGCCGTCTGCTCCAAGCGTAGACACAACCATAAGCATCGGTCAGGATTCCTGTTGCTAAAGAATATATCACGAATAACGCCACCATGTACACTGATAGATGCTGCAGCCGAGATGAGTTTTATTATTAAAAAGGACTCTTATAACTACCAAACGTTTAGATTTTAACAATAGGCAAGAACGATCCTTACTTCATTCTAATTATATACATTCATGCATTAAAATGATTAATTTTCCTTTCACGTGCACCCCTCTATCTAATTACATACATATATGCACTAGAGGACGAAAAGCTGATGTCATCCCAAATTCTTTCTTTTTTCAAACTTCAACATGTTTTGTAGCTCAAACCGTCGCTCTGTTTGAAAAACTGTCTTCACAAAAAAAATCGTCTCGACGAGATCTTCGAAACTAGATCCCATGATGGTATGTTTTGATAAAAAATATTTTGGACTAAAAGTTACCACATCTAGACTACATAAGTTATCACGTATGTCATACATAAGTTACCGTGTCATTTACACAAAAGTTTTCGAGGTATGTTTTCAATAAACTTTTATCTCAGGGTCAAAAAGTGATTATGACGTTTGCAGTGAGTTATCAACTTTGTTGTGTATATTACCATGTTACACAAAAGTTATCGGAATATGAGAAATTAAAGTAAGCACGCTATTCTAAATCGAAGTAAAGTCAAACTTTCTATTTTTCAACAGTTTTCATTTCATTGGTCAAAAAATCATCGCGATATTTGTATATGAGTTATTAGCTCTCATGTGTGTGTATTATCATGTTGTTTACACATGAGTTATTGGGAAGTATTTTTTATCAAATTTTTTCCTTGGTCAGAAAGTTACCATGTCTGGATTAGGTAAGTTATCAGCTATGTTGTATGTATATTACCATGTTATTTACAGACAAGTTATCAGGGCATGTTTTCAACAAACTTTTATCTCGGGGTCAAAAGTTATCATGGGTGTAGTGAGTTATCAACTTTACTGTGTGTACAATACCGTGCTATTTGCACACAAAGTACCCCCCCCGGTTCACCTAAGTATAGGGTATGCAATGGTTCTATTACCATGATATTCACGGTTATCATGGTGTTTGAACCTAAGTTATCAGGACCAGGAACTTATATTATCATGCTATTTACCCTAAAAAGTTATGAGAGTATGTTTTCAACAAAAATTTTTTCATGGGTCAAAATTATCGTGGTGTTTGCACCTAAGTTATCAGGTCTGGGAGCCTATATTACCATGTATTTATACAAATGCTACCGGAGTATGTTTCCAAACAACTTTTTTACATGGGTCACAGTTATTGCGGTGTTTGTATCTAAGTTATCATGTTCGGGAGCGTATATTATCATGTTATTTACACGAGAAAATATCAGTGGTATGTTTCAAAATAAACACGGGTCAAAGTTATCGTGCTGTTTGTATCTAAGTTATCAAGACTGGGAGCCTATATTATCATGATATTTACACAAAAAGTTATCAGAGTATGTTTTCAACAACAACAAAATCATGGATCAAAGTTATCGTAGTGTTTTTACCTAAGTTATCATGTCCGGGAGTCTACATTACCATGTTATTTATGTTGTACTCCCTCCGTCCCATAATGTAAGACGTTTCTTGACACTACTGCTACCTCTTGAGCACTGCGTTGGTTTTCCCCCGAAGAGGAAGGGATGATGCAGCAAAGTAGCGTAAGTATTTCCCTCAGTTTTTGAGAACCAAGGTATCAATGCAGTAGGAGGCTACGCGCGAGTCCCTCGCACCTGCACAAAACAAGTAAATCCTCGCAACCAATGCAAATAGGGGTTGTCAATCCCTATAGGGCCACTTACGGGAGTGAGATCTGATAGATATGATAAGATAATATTTTTGAAATTTTTATGATAAAAGATGCAAAGTAAAATAAAGGCAAAGTAAATAGCGAAGGAAATAACTAAGTAGTAGGAGATCAATATGATAAAGATAGACCTGGGGGCCATAGGTTTCACTAGTGGTTTCTCTCGAGAGCATAAGTATTCTACGATGGGTGAACAAATTACTGTTGACCAACTGACAGAATTGAGCATAGTTATGAGAATATCTAGGTATGATCATGTATATAGGCATCACGTCCGAGACAAGTAGACTGACTCCTTCCTGCATCTACTACTATTACTCCACTTATCGACCGCTATCCAGCATGCATCTAGTATTAAATTAAAAACAGAGTAACGCCTTAAGCAAGATGACATAATGTAGAGGGATAGACTCATGCAATATGAAGAAAACCCCATCTTGTTATCCTCGATGGCAACAATACAATACGTGCCTTGTTGCCCTTACTGTCACTGGGAAAGGACACCGCAAGATTGAACCCAAAGCTAAGCACTTGTCCCGTTGCAAGAAAGATCAATCTAGTAGGCCAAACCAAACTGATAATTCGAAGAGACTTGCAAAGATAACCAATCATACATAAAAGAATCCAGAGAAGATTCAAATATTATTCATAGGTAGACTTGATCATGAACCCACAATTCATCGGTCTCAACAAACACACCGCAAAAAGAAGATTACATCGAATAGATCTCCACAAGAGAGGGGGAGAATATTGTATTGAGATCCAAAAAGAGAGAAGAAGTCATCTAGCTACTAACTATGGACCCGTAGGTCTGAGGTAAACTACTCACACTTCATTAGAGAGGCTATGGTGTTGATGTAGAAGCCCTCCGTGATCGATGCCCCCTCCGGCGGAGCTCCGGAACAGGCCCCAAGATGGAATTAGGGTTTTGGCTCCGTTCTGATCGTTTGGGGGTGCGTGGATATATATAGGAGGAATGAGTACGTCGGTGGAGCAACAGGGGGCCCACGAGGGTGGAGGGCGCGCCTAGGGTAGGCAGTCACGCCCCCTACCTTGTGGCCTCCTGTTTTATTTCTTGACGTAGGGTCCAAGTCTCTCTGGTCTTATTCGTTGAGAAAATCACGTTCCTGAAGGTTTCATTTTATTTGGACTCCGTTTGATATTCCTTTTCTTCGAAACCCTAAAACAGACAAAAACGGCAATTCTGGGCTGGGCCTCCGGTTAATAGGTTAGTCCCAAAAATAATATAAAAGTGGATAATAAAGCCCAATAATATCCAAAACAGTAGATAATATAGCATGGAGCAATCAAAAATTATAGATACGTTGGAGACGTATCAAGCATCCCCAAGCTTAATTCCTGCTCGTCCTCGAGTAGGTAAATGATAAAAACAGAATTTTTGATGCGGAGTGCTACTTGGCATAATTTTAATGTAATTCTTCTTAATTGTGGTATGAATATTCAGATCCGAAAGATTCAAGACAAAAGTTCATATTGACATAAAAATAATAATACTTCAAGCATACTAACAAAGCAATTATGTCATCTCAAAATAACATGGCTAAAGAAAGTTATCCGTACAAAATCATATAGTCTGGCTATGCTCTATCTTCACCACACAAAATATTTAAATCATGCACAACCCCGATGACAAGCCAAGCAATTGTTTCATACTTTTGACATTCTCAAAACTTTTTCAATCTTCACGCAATACATGAGCGTGAGCCATGGATATAGCACTATAGGTGGAATAGAGTGGTGGTTATGGAGAAGACAAAAAGGGGGAAGATAGTTTCACATCAACTAGGCGTATCAACAGACCATGGAGATGACCATTGATACGTCTCCAACGTATCTACTTTTCCAAACACTTTTGCCCTTATTTTGGACTCTAACTTGCATGATTTGAATGGAACTAACCCGACCTGACGCTGTTTTCAGCAGAATTACCATGGTGTTATTTATGTGCAGGAGCAAACGTTCACGGAATGACCTGAAACTTCACGGAAACACTTTTCAGAAAATAAGAAAAATACCTGCCAAAGATGAAGGCCAGGGGGCCACCACCTTGCCACGAGGGTGGGGGGCGCGCCCCCTACCTCGTGGGCCCCCTGTTGCCTCTCCGACTCCAACTCCACCTCAATATATTGAGTTTCGGGGAGAAAAAATCAGAGAGAAGAAATCATCGCGTTTTACGATACGGAGCCGCCGCCAAGCCCTAAAACCTCTCGGGAGGGCTGATCTGGAGTCCGTTCGGGGCTCCGGAGAGGGGAATTCATTGCCATCGTAATCATCAACCATTCTCCTTCACCAATTTCATGATGCTCACCTCCGTGCGTGAGTAATTCCATCGTAGGCTTGCTGGACGGTGATGGGTTGGATGGGATCTATCATGTAATTGAGTTAGTTTTGTTAGGGTTTGATCCCTAGTATCCACTATGTTCTGAGATTAATGTTGCTATGACTTTGCTATGCTTAATGCTTGTCACTAGGGCCCGAGTGCCATGATTTCAGATCTAAACCTATTATGTTTTCATCAATATATGAGTGTTCTTGATCCTATCTTGCAAGTCTATAGTCACCTATTATGTGTTATGATCCGTTAACCCCGAAGTGACAATAATCGGGATACTTACCGATGATGACCGTAGTTTGAGGAGTTCATGTATTCACTATGTGTTAATGCTTTGTTCCGGTTCTCTATTAAAAGGAGGCCTTAATATCCCTTAGTTTCCGTAAGACCCCGCTGCCACGGAGGGTAGGACAAAAGATGTCATGCAAGTTCTTTTCCATAAGCACGTATGACTATATTCGGAATACATGCCTACATTATATCAACGAACTGGAGCTAGTTCTGTGTCACCCTAGGTTATGACTGTTACATGATGAACCGCATCTGGCATAATTCTCTATCACTGATCCATTGCCTACGAGCTTTCCATATATTGTTCTTCGCTTATTTACTTTTCCGTTGCTATTGCTATCATCACTACAAAATACCAAAACACTACTTTTACTACTGTTATCTTTTGCTACCGTTACCACTACTATCATATTACTTTGCTACTAAACACTTTGCTGCAAATATTAAGTTTTCAGGTGTGGTTGAATTGACAACTCAGCTGCTAATACTTGAGAATATTGTTTGGACCCCCTTGTGTTGAATCAATAAATTTGGGTTGAATACTCTACCCGCGAAAACTGTTGCGATCTCCTATACTTGTGGGTTATCAAGACTATTTTCTGGCGCCGTTGCCGGGGAGCATAGCTCTATTCTTTGAGTCACTTGGGATATATATCTGCTTATCATTATGAAGAACTTGAGAGATCCAAAAACTAAGATCTATCCCTCAACTACGAGGGGAGGTAAGGAACTGCCATCTACCTCCGCACTTGATTCACCTTCTATTTTGAGTAAGCTTGCGACACCTACACCTGCTTCTGCTATTCGTTCTGATATGTCACATGTTATTGATGATGCCACTTCTGTTATGCATGATACTTATGATGAAACTACCTCTATGCCTGATACTACTATGCCACTTAGTGCTTTTCTTGATGAACAACTTACTAGGGCTAGAGAAATTGAAAATATTGCATCTGATGATACTGATGAAAGTGATGATGAAGAACCACATGCTATTCCTAAGGGTTATGTTTTTGATCAAGATGCTTCTTTAGCTATTTTAGCTTGCAGAAATAGAACTGAACTTAAAAAATTATTAGCTAAATGGAGTAAGCAATCTCTAAATGCTAGAATGAAACCTGACCCTGCTTTTGCTACTTCACCTATCTTTGTTACTGATAAGGATTATGAATTCTCTGTTGATCCTGATATAATTACTTTGGTTGAATCTGATTCTTTTCATGGTTATGAATCTGAAACTGTTGTGGCACATCTTACTAAACTGAATGATATAGCCACCCTGTTCACTAAAGATGAGAGAACTCGCTACTTTTATATCCTTAAAATATTTCCATTCTCATTAAAGGGTGATGCTAAGATATGGTTTAATTCTCTTGATCCTGGTTGTGTGCGTAGTCCCCAGGATATGATTTATTACTTCTCTGCTATATATTTCCCTGCTCATAAGAAACAAGTTGCTGTAAGGGATATATATAATTTTGTGCAAATTGAAGAAGAGAGTCTCCCACAAGCTTGGGGAGGCTTCTCCAATTACTTAATGCTTTGCCTGATCATCCTCTTAAGAAAAATGAAATACTTGATATCTTTTATAATGGGCTAACCGATGCCTCCAGAGATTACCTGAATAGTTGTGCTGGTTCTGTTTTCAGGGAAAGAACACCGGATGAAGCTGAAATTCTATTGAATAATATGTTGACAAATGAAAATAATTGGACACCTCTGGAGCCAATTCCTGAACCTATTCCTAAACCAACTTCGAAGAAGAGGGGTATTCTATTTCTCAGTCCTGAAGATATGCAAGAGGCAAAGAAATCTATGAAAGAAAAGGGTATTAAAGCTGAAGATGTTAAGAATTTACCTCCTATTGAAGATATACATGGTCTTAATTTACTGCCTGCTGAAGAAACATATAATCTTAATCCATTACCTATTGAAGAAACTCATGGTCTTGATAACCCGACACAGGTAGTAAAGGTAAATTCTCTCTATAGATATGATAAAGCTGTAATCCCATTTACTAAAATTGCTAGCCCATGCTTAGATGAGTTTGATAAATTTATGGCTAAGCAAGAAGATTTTAATGCTTATTTTGATAGACAATTAAAATACAATTCAAATATGCTTGGACACTTGGGTGATTATATGGCAAATGTCAAAGGTGAACTTAAACTTATTAGTAAACATGCTTCTATGGTTACCGCTCAAGTAGAACAAGTACTTAAAGCTCAAAATGATTTGCTCAATGAATTGAATAGTAAAGATAATGATAATGCTGTTAGATTTATGACTAGAGGTGGTAAAATGACTCAGGAACCTTTGTATCCTGAAGGCCATCCTAAGAGAATTGAGCAAGATGCTCAAAGAAATAATTTAGATGCACCTAGTTCTTCTAAAAAGAAGAAAAAGAAAAATGATAGGACTTTGCATGCTTCTAGTGATCCTATTGTTGAAACACCTGAGAATCCAAATGATATTTCTATTTCTGATGCTGAAACACAACCTGGTAATGAACCTGAAACTAGTGATAATGCTAATAATAATGTTCATGATGATGCTCAACCTAGTAATGATAATGATATATAAATTGAACCTGCTGTTGATCTTGATAACCCACAATCAAAGAATCAACGTTATGATAAGAAATACTTTGTTGCTAGGAAATATGGTAAAGAAAGAGAGCCTTGGGTTCAGAAACCCATGCCCTTTCCTCCCAAACCATCCAAGAAAAAGGATGATGAGGATTTTGAGCACTTTGCTGAAATGATTAGACCTATCTTTTTGCATATGCGATTAACTAATATGCTCAAAACCAATCCTTATGCTAAGTACATGAAAGATATTATTACAAATAAAAGAAAGATACCGGAAGCTGAAATTTCCACCATGCTTGCTAATTACACTTTTAAGGGTGGAATACCAAAGAAACTTGGAGATCCAGGAGTACCCACTATACCATCCTCCATTAAAAGAAATTATGTTAAAACTGCTTTATGTAATCTTGGAGCCGGTGTTAGTGTTATGCCTCTCTCTTTATATCGTAGACTTGATTTGAATAAGTTGACACCTACTATAATATCTTTGCAAATGGCTGATAAATCAACTGCTATACCTGTCGGTATTTGTGAGGATGTGCCTCTTGTAGTTGCAAATGTTACTTTTAACGGACTTTGTTATTCTTGATATTCCCGAGGACGATAGTATGTCTATTATTCTTGGAAGACCCTTTTTGAATACTGCAGGGGCTGTTATTGATTGCACTAAAGGCAATGTCACTTTTCATGTTAATGGTAATGAGCATACGGTACACTTTCCGAGGAAACAACCTCAAGTTCATAGTATCAACTCTATTGGAAAAATTTCATCAATTATATTTGGAGGTTTTGAATTTCATCTTCCCACTGTCAAGAAGAAATATGATATTCTTATTATTGGGGATGTGCATATCCCCGTTGAGATAACATAGTGTTATTCGAAATTTCTCCGGTTCCATGTTATTCGGAATGAGTTCGTTAGCAAGACTTGATCAACCTTGTTAGTGGATTCCTTTTGATGACCATGAGATGGATGAAACTAGAAGGCACAACCTTCTGTACCCCACTTTTACTTTCTCTTATTTATATTAAATAAAATAAAAATAAATATTTTTTCGTCTGTTATCTGATTATCCGTGCAATATAAAAATACCTCGAAAATAAAAGTTCTCCAAATGCCCTGAAAATTAAATATGATTTTTCTAGAATATTTGAGGATTTATGGAACTGAGAACACACCAGGGGGGCCAACCACCTGCCCACGAGGGTGGAGGGCGCGCCCCTGCCTCGTGGGCCCACGGTGGCCCTCCTCCACTTATTCCTGCACCCACACACTTCATCTTCCTCCCACAAACACGAATAACCAGCTCAAACCCGAATTCAAGCTCGTTTTGCTGCCATTTTCGATCTCCTTGCTCAAAGCACCTCTCACAAAACTGCTTGGGGAGATTGTTCCTTGGTATGTGACTCCTCCATTGGTCCGATTAGTTTTTGTTCTAGTGCTTTATTCATTGCAAATTTTTGCTGCTTAGGTGACCCTGTTCTTGAGCTTGCATGTCAAATTTATATGGTCAAAAGTAGTTTTGATGCATGATATAGGCCCTAGACACTTGTAGGAGTAGTTACTATCAATATTATTGAGTTTGGTTTACTTTTATTTTGAAGTTACTAAAAATTTCAGAATTTTTTAGAAAATGATGAGGAGACTTTTGAGGGGCTCATCGAGCCAAAGCTCGAAGGAACAGGCACCGAAGCCTAAGTATAATCTGCCTCGCACCGCGGAGGTTCGGGCATGTGAATGGCCTTCTGAGGATTTCTTAAGAGCAGCCGAGATTTATGAAGATTTTCATGAATTGGCTCAGATTGCAGGCCTTGCCGCTTTCCTCCACAACCAATGCAATCAGTATCTCTTGCTCACAAATACCTTTGTGCAAAACTTTCATTTCCATTCTAGGAACTCACCACCGACAGTGGAGTTTTATTTATATCATGAGCACAAGGAGATGTCACTTTATGATTTCTGTCAGATTTGTTTAGTCCCTTTTGAGGGCTGATATGTCTCCAACGTATCTATAATTTTTGATTGCTCCATGCTATATTATCTACTATTTTGGGCAATATTGGGCTTTATTTTCCACTTTTATATTATTTTTGGGACTAACCTATTGTAACGCCCTCGATGCGGCTATATCTCCCACGTGTCGAAGCACGACTTAGAGGCATAACCGCATTGAAAGCAATGTCGCAAGTGAGGTAATCTTCACACAACCCATGTAATAAAATAGGGGAAGAAGTTACATAGTTGGCTTACAATCGCCACTTCACACAATTACATGAACAAAGCATTACATCTTCCAAATACAATCAAGGTCCGACTACGGAACCAAAATAAAAGAAGAACCCCAAATGCGACAAGGTCCCCGATCGACCCCAACTGGGCTCCACTACTGATCAACTGGAAACGGGACAACACAAAGGACAAGATCTTCATCGAGCTCCTCCTGAGCTTGGTTGCGTCACCCGCACGGTTCAACGGCACCTACAACCTGGTTTTGGAAGTATCAGTGAGCCACAGGGACTTAGCAATCTCGCACCCTCGCGATCAAGACTATTTGAGCTTATGGGTAAGGTAAAAGGTATGAGGTGAAGCTGCATCAAGCGACTAGCATATATGGTGGCTAACATACGCAAATGAGAACGAGAAGAGAAGGCAAAGCACAGTCGATAAAAGTATGATCAAGAAGTGATCCTAAACAACCTACATCAAACATAACTCCAACACCGTGTTCGCTTCCCGGACTCCGCCGGAAAGAGACCATCATGGTTACACACGCAGTTGACTCATTTTAATTAATTTAAGGTTCAAGTTATCTACAACCGGACATTAACAAATTCCCATCTGTCCATAACGGCGGGCACGGCTTTCGAAAGTTCAAATCCCTGCAGGGGTGTCCCAACTTAGCCCATCACAAGCTCTCACGGTCAACGAAGGAATAGACCTCCTCCCGAGACATTCCGATCAGACTCGGTATCTCGGTTCTACAAGACATTTCGACAGGGTAAAACTAAACCAGCAACACCGCCCGAATGTGCCGACAAATCCCGATAGGAGCTGCACATATCTCTTTCTCAGGGCACACTCAGATGAGCCAGACGTTGGGTAGGCCAGCCCAGAGTTGCCCCTGGTAGCCCCGGACATCGCTCGGTTGGACCAACACTCAGAGGAGCACTGGCCCGGGGGGGGGGGGTTAAAATAATGATGACCCTTAGGCGCACGACCCCCAAGGGAAAAGAAAAGGCTAGGCGGCGAATGGTAAAACCAATGTTGGGCATTGCTGGAAGAGTTTTATTCAAGGCGAACTGTCAAGGGGTTCCCATTATTACCCAACCGCGTAAGGAACGCAAAATCCGGGAACATAACACCGATATGACGGAAACTAGGGCGGCAAGAGTGGAACAAAACACCAGGCATAAGGCCGAGCCTTCCACCCTTTACCAAGTATATAGATGCATTAATTAAATAAGATATATAGTGATATCCCAACAAGTAAACATGTTCCAACAAGGAACGATCTCCATGTTCCAACAAGGAACAAAACTTCAATCTTCACCTGCAACTAACAACGCTATAAGAGGGGCTGAGCAAAGTGGTAACATAGCCAATCAACGGTTTGCTAGGACAAGGTGGGTTAGAGGCTTGGTTCAACAATATGGGAGGCATGATAAGCAAGTGGTAGGTATCGCAGCATAGGCATAGCAAAAGAGCGAGCATCTAGCTAGCAAAGATAGAAGTGATTTCGAGGGTATGGTCATCTTGCCTGAGATCCCGCAAGGAAGAAGAACGAGTCCATGAAGAAGACAAACGGACGTAGACGAACGGGTCCTCACAAACACGACGTTATCGGAACCAACCCGAAGAAGCAAACACCGGAAAAGAAGCACACAACATAGTAAACAACCAACACATGAACATGGTATGATATGCGGGATGCGGTATGCGATGCATATGCATGATATGACAAGGAACAAATGAACCTGGCTTCAACTTAGAAAACCAAGTGTGCCACTGGAAAGATGGGATGAAATCGCTTGAAAACGATATAAAGAACGCCGGAATCGGAGTTACGGTTTGGAAATGGCAAGCAATTCAAATATGACCACGTTCTGCGATTTACAGCAAGTAGCCATCTAAATGCAACAAGATGAACATGCTACAGCACTCAAACATGGCATCAAAATACATGGAAGGAATCCATTCATGATGCTTAACAAAAGATGAACACTGAGCTACGGCCAATTCATCCATTAACAGGTTCAAACAAGCATGGCAAAAATACAAACGGTAAACATATCTCAGACTTAGTGAAATTAACACAAGTCTGGAATTTCAGATCAGATAGCACTCTTTGGAGCAACAATACATGCTACAGGATCTGAACATGGCAAAGTAAAGCATGGCATGGAGCTACTCAAAGAGCTTAGCAAAAGTCCCTTAGTGACCTTGAGCCAAAAGGGACCAGAAAATACAATTGCAAGCATGTGAACATGGCAAAAACATAATCAGTTCTCAGACTTAGTGAAAACTGGAGCATGCTGAAAACAGATATCAAGTAGGCATGTTAACGAGCTCGATGCACTCACTATAGAGCAAGGCATGACAATCTAAGCATACACCCAAAGAGAATACACATTACACAAGCTAGACATGGCAACAACAATAACATGGCATGCACGGATCAACTACAACATCCTCGGCAAAATCGCTAACAAGTAGACAATCTGCCCAGATTCACGAAATAGCAAAAGTAGAGCTTGATTGACTCAAGTTAGGGTGCTCCATAATTGCAAACAAAAATATGGATGGATAGAGCACTACAAGATTAACAAAACATCCTTACTGATCATCCTCAAAAGAGGCACGGATCACTAGGAAACAACATGAACATATGACCATATGAGATAAACAGCTCAAGGACTTAGTGGAAATGCTAAGTCCCTGAAATCAGCATTACCAAGTGCCTCACTTTGCAAGCTTGTGCTAGTCACCACACACATCGCAAAAATACATGGGTTGCACCTCTGGAAATATGGCAAAACCCTAAACAAAACACATGAAGAGCTCATGGGCATATCATGCACACAATAATCATGGCAAAAATGACAAATATCTAAATGGAGCAGCAGATCTGACAATTATCTCAAATAGCATTGTACTAATAGCATTTCGGGCGTCAAGATGAACTCAAATGAAAATGATGCAATGAGATGAAATGATGTACTCTCTGAGACGAATATTTTGATATGCTATATGCATGAATCGGAGCTATGGATGCAAAGTTATGATGCGATGAACATGAGCATTTGAAACTGGGAAAACGGGGACAGTAGAAATTGGACCTCGGCCAGATCTAGGGTTGGCACAGAAAACGAGGCATGGACGAAGTTTGCCGGAGCACGAACGAAGGTAGCGACGGCGGTGGCCGGAAAGTGCGGGCTCTCGCCGGAGGACGCGGGCCCGAGCTAGATCCCGCCGGATCCGGCCCGATCCGGGCGCGTGGCGCCATGGGGAGGACGGCGGCGGCCGGTGGCGCTGAGGTCCGGCGACCTAGGCGGCGGGGCAGGGCGCCGGTGGAGAGCGGGGTGGAGGCACCGGCGCGAGGTGGCGGCGGCGCACGGCGAGCTAGGCGGAGCCGGGCGGCTCGGGCGCCTCGGCCAGGTGGCGGCGGATCTGGGCCCGCGCAGGCCCGCAACGGGCTCCGCGGGCCGCGGCAGCGGGGAGGAGCGGGAGGCCAGGTGGCGCTCCGCGAGTGGCTGAGGAGCGGCGGCGGGGCGACGTGGCAGCTCCGGATTGGTTCACGTGAGGTGGAGGGCGTGGCCGGACATGTCCGGCGGCACGGGACGAAATGTCCGGTGGCGCGCGAAGGAGTTTTAGGGTTTCATCTGCGCGAATTTAGGAGGGGATCACATATATATAGGTAGAGGGAGCTAGGAGAGTCCAAATGAGGTGCGGTTTTTGGCCACGCGATCATGATCGAACGACCGAGATGATGGAGGAGGTTTTGGTGGGTTTTGGGCCAAATTGGAGGGGTGTTGGGCTGCAACACACACGAGGCCTTTTCGGTCCCTCGGTTAACCGTTGGAGCATCAAACGAAGTCCAAATGATACGAAACTTGACAGACGGTCTACCGGTAGTAAACCAAGGCTGCTTGGCAAGTCTCGGTCCAATCCGGAAGTGTTTAATCCCCAAACGAAAGAAAGGTAGAAATGACCACCGGAGGAGATAGGAGCGCCGGAATGCATGAGACGAACACGTATGCAAATGAAATGCACATGATGACATGATATGCAATGCATGACACGCAAGCAATGACAAGGCACAACAGCGAAAAACTGGATTACACCTGGCACATCGGTCTCGGGGCATTACAACACTCCACCACTACGAGAGGATCTCGTCCCGAGATCTAGAATGACACCAGAGGGAAAACGGAAGAGAAAGAGAAGAGGTAAAACTAAGTTGCTTCTTTGACAAACGAGTGAAACCAAAATAGCCTTGAGAGGTTGAAAAAAAATCAAGAAAAGAATACAACGAAGGTGAACAAAGTCGAAAACACTCCGTTAGCAAGGAGGGACAAAGAACATTGCGAAAAACCTTGAGGTTGAAGGGCAAGATATATTGAAAGCACTCCGGTTAAGAAGTTATGCAAGACTTGATATGGTGAAAAGAACTTGAGCAAAAAGGACAGAACACTCCGGTTAAATGGATAATCATGAAAAGAACATGATCCAAGATGATGAGAGAAAAGAGCAACATCACAATGGCTCCGGAACAAAAGAATAGAAGATAGATAATTGAAATAGGAGAAATGAGGAGAAAATGCCAACTTCTGCCAAAAGAGCTTGAGAAGGCATCCTTAGGAGAAGGATCGAACGGAGTTGTTGGAAAACCAACAACGAAAAGAACAAGGCTGTAGTGGGCTTATGGAGAACATCTCAAAACTATGAGGTGAAATTCTGCCACTAACAGAAATGATATATTAGATTGATAACAACAAGGAGATGAGAAGCTTAATTCACCGAGAGGATAGATGAATAACTTGGGTCATTTATAAACACCATAGATAGCAACAATCCTTAGGGAAGGCTTTAGGTGAAATATAATCCAAGATAGCTCCAATGACGAGATTGATGGATTTAAAATATCCCAATCTTAACAGCATGTGAATCATTAAAACATGAACTCAAATTATCAAGAATGACATAATACCACCTCCAAGGATACGGTAGACAGAAATGCACTCCGGATTACAATATGAAGAAAACTTGAGTTTCTTAGAAAAGAATCTCGATGAACACTTCGAGAAGGAATATAAATCCTTGATGAACCATCATGTAGAACTTTCATGAGAACTCCGGAAATTAAAGAAATGATCAATCGAAATGGAGGATGAAAAGAATAAGGTTAAAGCCTTGCAATGATTTAAATGGATCTCGCGATGAAATAATTGAGAGAACTTGGAACTCCGGGAAAAGAAAAGATAAAGCATCTCAAACCCCGAATGTGATATGATGCACCTCCGGAATAAGGAATTAACCACTTGGATGAAACAAGAATAAGAATTGCATTATGCTTATCCTTTACCAATTAAATTGATGACAATCAATGGATTTGGCATACTACTTATTCTCGTAGAAAGGATTAAAAGAGATATATCAAAACTTGAGAACGTCTTCAACGAACCACCGGTAGAATTGGAACAACGAATGAATTAATATGATAACGAATGACGAGAACTCTTGCTCGAACCACCGTAAGAATTAAAATAAACGAAGAAAAGATAAAGAATCACCGGGAAGAATTAGCAAATGAACGAAGAAGCTTGAGGGGATTTAGATACATCAGAATGAAGAGATCAAGAACTGATTAGAGGATATTTGATTGATGCACCGGTAAGATAGGAGAATGATAACTCACAGCTCAGAATGAATAAACCTGAATTGATGGACTCCGGATAATCAAACTGAGAAGACTCTTGAATTGCTCCGGATAGGTGAAAAGAATTCTCACAATCGAAAATAATTATGAGAGGATGACAATAAGCTAGAACCATGAATCTCTGAGAGAGCGGATAAGATATGGAGGAAAAACTCTTCTTCGGTCTTCAAAAGCTGAGAATGACGACGAGAAACACCACCATGAATTGTTGAGATGCTCTGGAATGAAGAAGAATGGAAAAGTTGAAACAACGATGAAAAGAATTTGGAAGATCTTGGAGAGAGGCATTTGACTGATGATAATTCATTCTTACGTCAAACTTTGAAATGAATTCGAAAAGCTCCGGGAAAATAAGAAGAGTCAGGTAAGATCCTGGGAAAAGACCTGTGGGTTAGGGCCCACTCAAAAGAAACACCGTAGAACAATTTGAAGGAGAGATTACACCGGTTGAATTAAATGACTTAAATGATATAACATCCTCAAAAGAGTTTGAATGAAAGCAGAGTGGTAACATGAATCTTCGAGATATCTTGAGCACTCCAGAACAAATGAATAACGAGAAGTGAATGAATATGAGGTGCACCGGCATGAGAAGGTATTGAAATGAGGAAAAGGGTAAGATCAACAAAGCTTGACTTGAAACCACCGGAGAAGATAAAAGAAAGAAGAATGATGAACTAGAAGCTCTGTTAGTATCTTCATGAGAATCACCGGATAAGAACATTGAAGGAAAGGATGGAGAGACTTCATAAGAATAAAAGGATACTTGATTAATACATCGGATTCCTTGAAGAAAAAGGGTGGGTGGACGGGAAAAAACAAAGGCAACTTGGAGATGGATGAAACAAACAGCGTTGAGAAGAACTGATACTTGATCTTGCGGATGTTGAAATGATCAGATCCTCTTGAAGAAATACACGCCGGTTGAAAAGAAATTGAAATGACAAACTCGATGATCGAGAAGGATTAGTATTCTCATAGGAATATGAGAACACCACTTAGGAAAGGGATGGAATCAACATTTGACTTCGAAGCAACTCGAATACCACAACTCAAAACAAAACAAAGGATTGGCTTGCAGAATAAGCCAGAACAAACATATGATAGAGATTTCGTCCGAAGTTTTCGTGGTGGGGCCTACACGGGCTCGATCGTACAGCACCATCATGTACAAGGCAATGCACATGACATACGAAGCGTCCCCGAGTTGGCATAGCCAAGGACTCTTTAAGACACAACGAGACCACTGTAAAACCAACCGTGAATAGGCGGACCACTAGACGTCGAACCCCAATTTCATATCATACATCTGTCGGAAAGATATCCTAAGAGCTACTTGAATTCCCACCTATGAAACTCCCGAACCTTTCCGGTTATGCAATCAGGTGTTGGGGATACAGGGGAAGCATAATATCTCACCCAAATCTAGCAAATCCTACATCCAGCTGTATCCATCCTTCAACACATAACCAAGAAACCTTCGGAAATCATCTACCTCAACCTTCGAAAAGCATCCGTTATACAAGTTATGGCGATACTCCCGAACTCCCGCCCCAGTACTGGGTGGCGTCGAGGTTATCTCACCAACGAACTGCATAAAAGAGATTTTTGATGTCGGCGTACTAAACTCAGGTATTCCAGAACTGCAATGATAAAATTATGACGACAACACCTCAGAGCTCAACTCCCCGGGACACTTCCACAAAACCCCTGACAGGAGGCACCAAGACAATGTTCTCGTCATAAAACCATCGGAACGATTCCAAGATACCCGCGTGATCCTAAATTTTTTTAGTGAAATTTGAGAAGAGAAGAGTCAAAACTCTACGTCAGGATGCCTTACCAGAGCGAGGAGGAGACTGGGAAGTAAAAAAGAATTCCTAAACTCTCCGATATATAATTCCTAAATGACTCAAAACATTTTTCTAGACTCAACAACGTCAGCTAATTCGATCAAGCAGTGGGGGCTCCTAAGGTCGGGGAAGGCTCTGATACCAACTTGTAACGCCCTCGATGCGGCTATATCTCCCACGTGTCGAAGCACGACTTAGAGGCATAACCGCATTGAAAGTAATGTCGCAAGTGAGGTAATCTTCACACAACCCATGTAATAAAATAGGGGAAGAAGTTACATAGTTGGCTTACAATCGCCACTTCACACAATTACATGAATAAAGCATTACATCATCCAAATACAATCAAGGTCCGACTACGGAACCAAAATAAAAGAAGAACCCCAAATGCGACAAGGTCCCCGATCGACCCCAACTGGGCTCCACTACTGATCAACTGGAAACAGGACAACACAAAGGACAAGATCTTCATCGAGCTCCTCCTGAGCTTGGTTGCTTCACCTACACGGTTCAACGGCACCTGCAAGCTGGTTTTGGAAGTATCTGTGAGCCACAGGGACTCAGCAATCTCGCACCCTCGCGATCAAGACTATTTAAGCTTATGGGTAAGGTAAAAGGTATGAGGTGGAGCTGCAGCAAGCGACTAGCATATATGGTGGCTAACATATGCAAATGAGAGCGAGAAGAGAAGGCAAAGCACGGTCGATAAAAGTATGATCAAGAAGTGATCCTAAACAACCTACGTCAAACATAACTCCAACACCGTGTTCGCTTCCCGGACTCCGCCGGAAAGAGACCATCACGGTTACACACGCAGTTGAATCATTTTAATTAAGGTGCAAGTTATCTACAACCGGACATTAACAAATTCCCATCTGCCCATAACCGCGGGCACGACTTTCGAAAGTTCAAATCCCTGCAGGGGTGTCCCAACTTAGCCCATCACAAGCTCTCACGGTCAACGAAGGAATAGACCCCTTCCCGAGACATTCCGATCAGACTTGGTATCCCGGTTCTACAAGACATTTCGACAGGGTAAAACTAAACCAGCAACACCGCCTGAATGTGCCGACAAATCCCGATAGGAGCTGCACATATCTCTTTCTCAGGGCACACTCAGATGAGCCAGACGTCGGGTAGGCCAGTCCAGAGTGGCCCCTGGTAGCCCCGGACATCGCTCGGTTGGACCAACACTTAGAGAAGCACTGGCCCAGGGGGGTTAAAATAATGATGACCCTTGGGCGCGCGACCCCCAAGGGAAAAGAAAAGGCTAGGCGGCGAATGGTAAAACCAATGTTGGGCATTGCTGGAAGAGTTTTATTCAAGGCGAACTGTCAAGGGGTTCCCATTATTACCCAACCGCGTAAGGAACGCAAAATCCGGGAACATAACACCGATATGACGGAAACTAGGGCGGCAAGAGTGGAACAAAACACCAGGCATAAGGCCGAGCCTTCCACCCTTTACCAAGTATATAGATGCATTAATTAAATAAGATATATAGTGATATCCCAACAAGTAAACATGTTCCAACAAGGAACGATCTCCATGTTCCAACAAGGAACAAAACTTCAATCTTCACCTGCAACTAACAATGCTATAAGAGGGGCGGAGCAAAGCGGTAACATGGCCAATCAATGGTTTGCAAGGACAAGGTGGGTTAGAGGCTTGGTTCAACAATATGGAAGGCATGATAAGCAAGTGGTAGGTATCGCAGCATAGGCAAAGCAAAAGAGCGAGCATCTAGAAGTAAAGATAGAAGTGATTTCGAGGGTATGATCATCTTGCCTGAGATCCCGCAAGGAAGAAGAACGAGTCCATGAAGAAGACAAATGGACGTAGACGAACGGGTCCTCACAAACACGACGTTATCGGAACCAACCCGAAAAAGCAAACACCGGAAAAGAAGCACACAACATAGTAAACAACCAACACATGAACATGGTATGATATGCGGGATGCGGTATGCGATGCATATGCATGATATGACAAGGAACGAATGAACCTGGACTCAACTTGGAAAACCAAGTGTGCCACTGGAAAGATGGGATGAAATCGCTTGAAAACGATATAAAGAATGCCAGAATCGGAGTTACGGTTTGGAAATGGCAAGGAATTCAAATATGACCACGTTCTGCGATTTACAGCAAGTAGCCATCTAAATGCAACAAGATGAACATGCTACAGCACTCAAACATGGCATCAAAATACATGGCAGGAATCCATTCATGGTGCTTAACAAAATATGAACACTGAGCTACGGCCAATTCATCCATTAATAGGTTCAAACAAGCATGGAAAAAACGCAAACGGTAAACAGATCTCAGACTTAGTGAAATTAACACAAGCCTGGAATTTCAGATCAGATAGCACTCTTTGGAGCAACAAATCTACATGCTACAGGATCTTAATATGGCAAAGTAAAGCATGGCATGGAGCTACTCAAAGAGCAGCAAAAGTACCTTAGTGACCTTGAGCCAAAAGGGATCAGAAAATACAATTGCAAGCATGTGAACATGGCAAAAACATAATCAGTTCTCAGACTTAGTGAAAACTGGAGCATGCTGAAAACAGATATCAAGTAGGCATGTTAACGAGCTCGATGCACTCACTACAGAGCAAGGCATGACAATCTAAGCATACACCCAATGAGAATACACATTACACAAGCTAGACATGGCAAGAACAATAACATGGCATGCACGGATTAACTACAACATCCTCGGCAAAATCGCTAACAAGTAGACAATCTGCCCAGATTCACGAAATAGCAAAAGTAGAGCTCGATTGACTCAAGTAAGGGTGCTCCATAATTGCAAACAAAGACATGGATGGATAGAGCACTACAAGATTAACAAAACATCCTTATTGATCATCCTCAAAAGAGGCACGGATCACTAGGAAACAACATAAACATATGGCCATATGAGATAAGCAGCTCAAGGACTTAGTGGAAATGCTAAGTCCCTGAAATCAGCATTACCAAGTGCCTCACTTTGCAAGCTTGTGCTAGTCACCACACACATCACAAAATTACATGGGTTGCACCTCTGGAAAGATGGCAAAACCCTTAACAAAACACATGAAGAGCTCATGGGCATATCATGCACACAATAATCATGGCAAAAATGACAAATATCTAAATGGAGCAGTAGATCTGACAATTATCTCAAATAGCATTCTTCTAACAGCATTTCGGGCATCAAGATGAACTCAAATGAAAATTATGCAATGAGATGAAATGATGTACTCTCTGAGGCGAACATTTTGATATGCTATATGCATGAATTGGAGCTATGGATGCAAAGTTACGATGCGATGAACATGAGCATTTGAAACTGGGAAAACGGGGACTTGGTAGAAATTGGACCTCGGCCAGATCCAGGGTTGGCATGCAAAACGAGGCACGGACGAAGTTCGCCGGAGCACGAACGAAGGCAGCGACGGCGGTGGCCGGAAAGTGCGGGCTCTCGCCGTAGGACGCGGGCCCGAGCTAGATCCCGCCGGATCCGGCCCGATCTGGGCGCGTGGCGCCATGGGGAGGATGGCGGCGGCCGGTGGCGCTGAGGTCCGGCGACCTAGGCGGCGGGGCAGGGCGCTGGTGGAGAGCGGGGTGGCGGCGGCGCGCGGCGAGCTAGGCGGAGCCGGGCGGCTCGGGCGCCTGGCCAGGCGGCGGCGGATCTGGGCCCGCGCGGGCCCGCAACGGGCTCCGCGGGCCGCAGCGGCGGGGAGGAGCGGGAGGCCAGGTGGTGCTCCGCGAGTGGCTGAGGAGCGGCGGCGGGGCGACGTGGCAGCTTCGGATTGGTTCGGGTGAGGTGGAGGGCGTGGCCGGACATGTCCGGCGGCGCGGGACGAAATGTCCGGCGGCGCGCGGAGGAGTTTTAGGGTTTCATCTGCGCGAATTTCGGAGGGGATCACATATATATAGGTAGAGGGAGCTAGGAGAGTCCAAATGAGGTGCGGTTTTCGGCCACGCGATCGTGATCGAACGACCGAGATGATGGAGGAGGTTTTGGTGGGTTTTGGGCCAAATTGGAGGGGTGTTGGGCTGCAACACACATGAGGCCTTTTCGGTCCCTCGGTTAACCGTTGGAGCATCAAACGAAGTCCAAATGGTATGAAACTTGACAGGCGGTCTACCGGTAGTAAACCAAGGCCGCTTGGCTAGTCTCGGTCCAATCCGGAAGTGTTTAATCCCTAAACAAAAGAAAGGTAGAAATGACCACCGGAGGAGATAGGAGCGCCGGAATGCAAAACGGACAATGGGGAAAATGCTTGGATGCATGAGACGAACACGTATGCAAATGAAATGCACATGATGACATGATATGCAATGCATGACACGCAAGCAATGACAAGGCACAACAGCGAAAAACTGGACGACACCTGGCACATCGGTCTCGGGACGTTACACCTATTAACCGGAGGCCCAGCCCAGATTTGTTGTTTTATGCCTATTTTAGTGTTTCGAGGAAAAGGAATATCAAACGGAGTCAAAACGGAACAAAATCAACTGGAGAAGTTATTTTTGGAAGGAAACCTACCGGATAGACTTGGACCCAATGTCAGAAGATGAAGGAGGTGCTCACGAGGGTAGGGGCGCGCCCACCCCCCTGGGGCGCGCCCCCTGCCTCGTGGCCCCCCCTTCGATCCACCAATGTACTCCTTTCACCCATATATACCTACGCATCGTAAAACTTCCAGGGAGCACAATAGATCGGGAGTTCCGCCGCCAGAAGCCTCTGTAGCCACCAAAAACCAATCTAGACCCGTTCCGGCACCCTGCCGGAGGGGGCAATCCCTCTCCAGTGGCCATCTTCATCATCCCGGTGCTCTCCATGATGAGGAGGGAGTAGTTCTCCCCTCGGGGCTGAGGGTATGTACCAGTAGCTATGTGTTTGATCTCTCTCTCTCTCTTGTGTTCTTGAGGTGATACGATCTTGATGTATCGCGAGCTTTGCTATTATAGTTGGATCCTATGTTTCTCCTCCCCCTCTTCTCTCTTGTAATGAATTGAGTTTCCCCTTTGAAGTAATCTTATCGGATTGAGTCTTTAAATATTTGAGAACACTTGATGTATGTCTTGCCATGGATATCTGTGGTGACAATGGGATATCACGTGATTCACTTGATGTATGTTTTGGTGACCAACTTGCGGGTTCCGCCCATGAACCTATGCATAGGGGTTGGCACACGTTTTCGTCGTGATTCTCCGGTAGAACTTTGTGGCACTCTTTGAGGTCCTTTGTGTTGGTTGAATAGATGAATCTGAGATTGTGTGATGCATATCGTATAATCATGCCCACGGATACTTGAGGTGACATTGGAGTATCTAGGTGACATTTGTTGGAGAACGTAGTAGAATTTAAAATTTTCTACGCATCACGAAGATCAATCTATGAAGTCTTCTAGAAACGAGAGGAAAGAAGTGCATCTACATACCCTTGTAGATCGCGAGCGGAAGCGTTCAAGAGAACGGGGTTGATAGAGTCGTACTCATCGTGATCCAAATCACCGATGACCGAGCGCCGAACGGACGGCACCTCCACGTTCAACACATGTACGGTTGGGGAAGACGTCTCCTCCTTCTTGATCCAGCAAGGGGGGAGGAGAGGTTGATGGAGATCTAGCAGCACGACGGCGTGGTGGTGGAAGCAGCGGGATCTCGGCAGGGCTTCGCCAAGCTCTAACGAGAGGGAGAGGTGTTACAGGGGGAAGAGGGAGGTGCCAGGGGCTTGGGTGCGCAGCCCTCCCTCCCTCCTCTTTATATAGGGGTCCAGGGGGCGCCGGCTCCTCTAGATCCCATCTAGATGGGGGGGGGGGGCGGCGGCCAAGGGGGGTGGCTTGCCCCCCAAGCCAAGTGGGGCGCCCCCCACCCCTAGGGTTTCCAACCCTAGGCGCAGGGGAAGGCCCAAGGGGGGCACACCAGCCTATAAGGGGCTGGTTCCCCTCCCACTTAAGCCCATGGGGCCCTTCGGGATAGGTGGCCCCACCCGGTGGACCCCCGGGACCCTTTCGGTGGTCCCGGTACAATACCGGTGACCCCCGAAACTTTCCCCGGTGGCTGAAACTGGACTTCCTATATACAATTCTTCACCTCTGGACCATTCCAGAACTCCTCGTGACGTCTGGGATCTCATCCGGGACTCCGAACAACTTTCGGGTTATAGCATACTAATATCTCAACAACCCTAGTGTCACCGAACCTTAAGTGTGTAGACCCTACGGGTTCGGGAGACACGCAGACATGACCGAGACGACTCTCCGGTCAATAACCAACAAGCGGGATCTGGATACCCATGTTGGCTCCCACATGCTCCTCGATGAACTCATCGAATGAACCACGATGTTGATGATTCAATCAATCTCGTATACAATTCCCTTTGTCAATCGGTACGTTACTCGCCCGAGACTCGATCGTCGGTATCCCAATACCTCGTTCAATCTTGTTACCGGCAAGTCACTTTACTCGTACCATAATGCATGATCCCGTGATCAACCACTTGGTCACATTGAGCTCATTATGATGATGCATTACCGAGTGGGCCCAGAGATACCTCTCCATCATACGGAGTGACAAATCTCAGTCTCGATTCGTGCCAACCCAACAGACACTTTTGGAGATACCCGTAGTGCACCTTTATAGTCACCCAGTTACGTTGTGACGTTTGGCACACCCAAAGCACTCCTATGGTATCCGGGAGTTGCACAATCTCATGGTCTAAGGAAATGATACTTGACATTCGGAAAAGCTCTAGCAAACGAACTACACGATCTTGTGCTATGCTTAGGATTGGGTCTTGTCCATCACATCATTCTCCTAATGATGTGATCCCGTTATTAATGACATCTAATGTCCATAGTCAGGAAACCATGACTATCTTTTGATCAACGATCTAGTCAACTAGAGGCTCAGTAGGGACGTGTTGTGGTCTATGTATTCACACATGTATTATGATTTCCGGATAACACAATTATAGCATGAACAATAGACAATTATCATGAACAAGGAAATATAATAATAACCATTTTATTATTGCCTCTAGGGCATATTTCCAACAGTCTCCCACTTGCACTAGAGTCAATAATCTAGTTACATTGTGATGAGTCGAACACCCATAGAGTTCTGGTGTTGATCATGTTTTGCTCTAGGGAGAGGTTTAGTCAATGGATCTGCTACATTCAGGTCCGTATGTACTTTACAAATATCTATGTCTCCATTTTGAACACTTTCATGAATGGAGTTGAAGCGACGCTTGATATGCCTGGTCTTCCTGTGAAACCTGGGCTCCTTAGCAAGGGCAATAGCTCCAGTGTTGTCATAGAAGAGAGTCATCGGGCCCGACGCATTGGGAATGACTCCTAGGTCGGTAATGAACTCCATCACCCAGATTGCTTCTTGTGCTGCCTTCGAGGCTGCCATGTACTCCGCTTCACATGTAGATCCCGCCACAACGCTTTGCTTGCAACTGCACTAGCTTACTGCCCCACCATTCAAAATATACACGTATCCAGTTTGTGACTTAGAGTCATCCAGATCTATGTCGAAGCTAGCATCGACGTAACCCTTTACGACGAGCTCTTCGTCACCTCCATAAACGAGAAACATATCCTTAGTCCTCTTCAGGTACTTCAGGATATTCTTGGCCGCTGTCCAGTGTTCCATGCTGGGATTACTTTGGTAGCTTCCTACCAAACTTACGGCAAGGTTTACATCAGGTATGGTACACAACATGGCATACATAATAGACCCTATGGCTAAGGCATAGGGGACGACACTCATCTTTTCTCTATCTTCTGCCGTGGTCGGGCATTGAGCCGTGCTCAATTGCACACCTTGCAATACAGGCAAGAACCCCTTCTTCGACTGATCCATATTGAACTTCTTCAATATCTTGTCAAGGTACGTACTTTGTGAAAGACCAATGAGGCGTCTCGATCTATCTCTATAGATTTTGATGCCTAATATATAAGCAGCTTCTCCAAGGTCCTCCATTGAAAAACACTTGTTCAAGTAGGCCTTTATGCTTTCCAAGAATTCTATATCATTTCCCATCAACAGTATTGTCGGGGAAGCTGATCCACCAACACCTATGGGGACAGGGCCCCTTTCGGTTCGGAGGGGGGCGGAGGCTGCACAAAGAGCGGATCGAGGCAGTACACGCGAGCAGTTTTACCCAGCTTCGGGCCGCACGGATGCGTAAAACCCTACTGCTGCTTGTTTGTGTGTATTGAATTCTTGCTCAGGGCGACGGACGCTGCTAGACCGAGCGTGAGAGTGTTCTTGATGTTTCGAATGAGCCGAACCCCCTCTATGTTGCGCCTGGGCCTCCTTTTATACTTTCAAGGGGTCACCGACAGGTGGCAACGTAGACTAGAAGGGTAAAAATGGAAAAGGATGCGGTAGGTGCAGCTACCGCTACTGTGGACACAGTGCACCCTACCTAACTCTGACGGCAGGGGACAAGGTCATTGAATGCCCATCTGAGTTGCCTAAACAGTGCAAAAAGTGACCGTTAGGAGCGCCACCGTTTTCCATGATGGCCTTCTCTTCATCTCCGCTTGCCACCGCGCACCCCTAGCTGCGCGGCCTCCTGCCACGTGTGCTTGGGAGATGTGACGCCCGGGTATTTAGCTACAGTAATCCCCCGTTAATGATGCCACGTCACCGCAGTTATTGTTGATAATCCCGCGTTAGTTCAAAAACCAATTCAAATTCAAAATTTAATAAAAGGCAAACATCAAGATTTTCGAACTTTAAAACTAAAATGTTCGGGTTGTGCCCAACGGTGCAGAAGTAACTACGGTGGAGGAACCACACTTTCATAAAATGTTTAAATACTATAAGTGGATAAAACAGCAGCAAAACAATTAATAAAATGCCTTTGGTAATTTTATAAAATATTAAACTAATTTATTCTGGAGTAAAACTTTTTGTGGCAGTGCCATTCAATGCAATTTGAGTTATGAGGCAAGTTACACTTTTTACAAAAATCAATTGATGGCTCTACTTAATGCGAATCAATATATATAAAAAAAAAGAAAAACTAAAAGAAAAATAGAAAACAAAACAAACAAAAGATAAATAAAACATGGGGGAAAACCCCCGTGGCCCAACTGGGCCTTGGCCCAGCTGGCCGACCCGTCTACCCCCGTGGCCTACTTACCCCACTACCCCAAACCCTAACCCCACTTGCCCCCCACGATCCCCTTCTCCTCCCCCATCGAGATGGATCGGGATCGGCCCCGATCCCGTCGCCCCCGACGCCCTGCGGCTACCCGTCGCCGTCCACCATCGCCCGAGGTCTCCGCCGGCGTCGCCTCCTCGCCCACTCTCTCGGCGCCTACCTCACCGGAACCACGCCGCCGGCCTCCTCGAGCTCCTCCTCGACCCGATGCCGTCGCCCGTCGTCGCCACCACAACGTCGCCGGCCTGCCTCCTCCTCCTCCCCGGCGGCTGCGTCGCGCCGCCTTCGTCCTCGTCATCGATCATCGCGACCCCGAGCTCCGGCGCCTCCCCGAGCTCATTTTTAGCACAACTACAGGGCCCCGTGAGCACGTTTTCCCCATTCCCCCTCTATTCCGTCGCCGTTTCGCCGTGGCTGCGTGCTCGCCGTGTCCGCGCGCGCCCCTGCTAGCCGGCCCTGACCACGTCCATCCCTCCCAGCTGCTTGCCGCCTTGGGACTCCGTCCCTCGCCCGGTCTGACGCCCCGCCTCGCCCAGCCTACCTCACCTCGCCGTGCCTGTGGCCGGCGGCTTCCCCTTCGATCTGGGCGTACGCCCGCTCGGGCTGGGCGCCAACGCCCGTGCGCTCTGCCCGCATCCCGCTCCGGCCATGGATACGCCGTGGCCACCGGCCTCTTCTTCCTTCGCCTGGCGCCGTCCACCGCTGGCCCGCGCCCTACCTCGCCCTCCCACGCGCGCCATGGAATGCCCCTGTCGCTGGAGCCGCAGCCTCCATCGACCGCCGCCACCACACTCCGGCGGCGCCGCCCTTCGCCAGCGCCGTTCGCTGCCGGCTCCCCCTCGCTCCACCTACCGCAGCCGACGCCACAATGGCCGCGCCCGCTGGAGCCCCGTTCCAGCCTCGCCCGCGCCCGTTAAGCCCCCAGGGGCCTATGACAAGGGGGCCCCATCCCCAGAACTTTATTAAAAAAAAGAGGAATTAAAAATAAATAAATAAATAAATAATAGTTACATTAATTAATTAATCAATAAGCGAATTAATTAAGTTAATTAATCTTGTTTAATTAATCTAATTAACTAGTTAGTTTAATTAAATAGTATTTAGTTTAACTAAGACCTAATTAACCTAAACAGAGTATGACAGGTGGGTCCCACTGGACCCACATGTCAGTTTGACCCAGTCAACTCTGTTGACTGCTGATGTCAGCATGACATCATGCTGATGTCATTAATCTGTTTTCCGAATTAATTAAATAATTAAATAAATTCCAGAAATTAATAAAATCTTTAGAAAATCATATCTTTTAATCCGTAACTCGGATTAAAATATTTTCAACATGAAAGTTGCTCAGAACGACGAGACGAATCCGGATACGCAACCCGTTCGTCCGCCACACACCCCTAACCTATCGAACTCGCAACTTTCCCCCTCCGGCTCCTCTGCCCGAAAACACGGAACACCGGGAATACTTTCCCGGATGATTTCCCCCTTCGCCAGCATCACCTCATGCTGCGTTAGGACACACCTAGCACCGCTCTTTGTCATGTCTTGCATCGTCTTGCTTATGTTTGCACTGTATTTATTGTTTCTTCCCCCTCTTCTCTTCGGTAGACTACGAGACCGACGCTGCTGCTGACCAGTCGACTACATCACCGACGACCCCTCTCTCTCTCTTGCCAGAGCAACCAGGCAAGCCCCCCCTTTGATCACCAGATATCGCCTACTCTTCTCTATACTGCTTGCATTAGAGTAGTGTAGCATGTTACTGCTTTCCGTTAATCCTATTCTGATGCATAGCCTGTCATTGCTGCTACAGTCATTGATACCTTACCCGCAATCCTAAATGCTTAGTATAGGATGCTAGTGTTCCATCAGTGGCCCTACACTCTTGTCCGTCTGCCATGCTATACTACTGGGCTGTGATCACTTTGGGAGGTGATCACGGGCGTATACTATATACTTTACACAGTTACATTACCTGTGATACTGTTCGGAGATGGGGGCTGAAGGGGCAGGTGGCTCCATCCCGGTAGAGGTGGGCCTGGGTTCCCGACGGCCCCCGACTATTACTTTGTGGCGGAGCGGCAGGGCAGGTTGAGACCACCTAGGAGACAGGTGGGCCTGGCCCTGTTCGACGTTCGCGGATACTTAACACGCTTAACGAGATCTTGGTATTTGATCTGAGTCGGCTACGAGCCTATACGCACTAACCATCTACGCGGGAGTAGTTATGGGTATCCCGACGTCGTGGTATCAGCCGAAGCACTTCTTGACGTCAGCGACTGAGCGGCGCGCGCCGGGTTGGACTGCGTTAACGCAACTTCCTTTGTAATGGAGGTTGCTAGGTCTGCTCACCGGCCGCGTACGCAACGTGCAGGTGTGCAATGGGCGATGGGCCCAGACCCCTGCGCGCTTAGGTTTAGACCGGCGTGCTGGCCTCTCTGTTGTGCCTAGGTGGGGCTGCGACGTGTTGATCTTCCGAGGCCGGGCATGACCCAGGAAAGTGTGTCCGGCCAAATGGGATCGAGCGTGTTGGGTTATGTGGTGCACCCCTGCAGGGAAGTTAATCTATTCGAATAGCCGTGATCTTCGGTAACAGGACGACTTGGAGTTGTACCTTGACCTTATGACAACTAGAACCGGATACTTAATAAAACACACCCTTCCAAGTTCCACAGACAACCCGGTGATCGCTTTTCCGCAGGGCGACGAGGAGAGGATCGCCGGGTAGGATTATGCTATGCGATGCGACTGGAGATGCTACTTGGAGATGCTACTTGGAGATGCTACTTGAGATGCTACTTGGAGGACTTCAATCTACTCTCTTCTACATGCTGCAAGACGGAGGCTGCCAGAAGCGTAGTCTTCGACAGGATTAGCTATCCCCCTCTTATTCTGGCATTCTGCAGTTCAGTCCACTGATATGGCCTCTTTACACATATACCCATGCATATGTAGTGTAGCTCCTTGCTTGCGAGTACTTTGGATGAGTACTCACGGTTGCTTTCTCCCCCCTTTTTCCCCCTTTCCTTTCTTCTGGTTGTCGCAACCAGATGCTGGAGTCCAGGAGCCAGACGCCACCGTCGACGACGACTACTACACTGGAGGTGCCTACTACTACGTGCAGCCGCTGACGACGACCAGGAGTAGTTTAGGAGGATCCCAGGCAGGAGGCCTGCGCCTCTTTCGATCTGTATCCCAGTTTGTGCTAGCCTTCTTAAGGCAAACTTGTTTAACTTATGTCTGTACTCAGATATTGTTGCTTCCGCTGACTCGTCTATGATCGAGCACTTGTATTCGAGCCCTCGAGGCCCCTGGCTTGTATTATGATGCTTGTATGACTTATTTTATTTGTAGAGTTGTGTTGTGATATCTTCCCGTGAGTCCCTGATCTTGATCGTACACATTTGCGTGCATGATTAGTGTACGATTGAATCGGGGGCGTCACAAGTTGGTATCAGAGCCGACTGCCTGTAGGAATCCCCCTTCCAACTCCTTGGCCGAAGTCGAGTCTAGTCATTGCAAAACTTTTACTAACATGGCTGTGTGGCCCATGGGCCCACGTCGCCATCGGGAGGTATTAGGATCTTTTATTCCTCGACCTTTACTCTGGGATTCTGAACCCTCTTCTATTCGGGTTAAACGATTTTTACTAAAAACTAACTTTAGGTTCTCGAAAATACTTTCTCCCGGAGAGCCCCTTCAGTCCAGATGGTCACCGACTGCACCAGAAGATTTCGGAGATACTCTTTGATATTCTCTCGAGACTTTGTGCCCATCACTTTTGCTATTCCCGACCACCGATAAATCCTTATGGATAACTACTTACACTTGCCATTCTTACGATCATTCCCCATTGTTCTTGTTATTACAAGATACCCGAAGTTTTCTCTATTGTTCCGAGAATACTTCGTGCCTACTGCCTAGCAGTTCTTTGCCACATGAATACCCCTTCAAATAAATCGCCGCACTTGTCAAGTATCCGCTCATCCCCAGTTGTTCATGAGTTTCACAAAAGTCTTCAAAATACTATTCGATCTTCCGAAAATCCTCTGGAGCCTTTGGCTCTTGAAATTCTTGCTTGCTCGCATTATGGTTAATCCCATAAGTCTCGTAGTCTTAATGACATTCCTTGTCATTATCATTTTGAGTCTGTTGACTCAATATGTTTGCGAATACCGCAATCATCATTGATCCTTATAAATTACTTCTCCGGCTAAGCTGCCATTCTTTTAACTGGAATTGGTTCTCGACCAATCCAATTGTCATTGATTGTACCCTAAGGCTATTCAACTTATCCATCCCTAATCAGAGCATTGCTTCTGATCCCTTGATTTGGAAATCATAATTCCTTTGCATTTGACAATTGAGTTAGTCAGTTGTTTCTATAATCTGATCTCCTTGCAATCTTCTTCCTCTAGTTGAGTACCGATGCTCACGTCAGATCCCTTGTGGACCACCAGATCCTTTGTTGGATTTTATCTGACAACGCCCTTCATATTCAATAACCTTGTGAGCCTTTCCTCTGATACATAATGCCTTTGGTAAATTGTATCCTCTGCTTTCTCAACCATGCTCTGTCTTCGAGCTTGAGTTAATTACTTCTGAAGATTTGGTATATGATTCTAAGATGCCCCGATGGGTTGAACCTATGCCTTCCTTAATAGGTGTGAACTCGAAAGTTTTCACGAGTCGTACTCTTCTGGTATTTTGCCAGATAAAATTTCAAAACTACAACTTCATTGAGCGCGAGAAGTGAATGAAAGGTTGTGCATTGGAGAAGTGGGAGTCGACCTTGAACTTTGCGTTCATGCCCATGGACACGATGTACATCTTCTCATCGAAGCTTCTTTTAAAATCAATTATTCCCTTGGTATAAGTTCATCTTATATCTGAGATCTGGCCTTTTTGCAATCGTGGTTCTGACCATGTTCTCCTTTAAATATCATGTCCTGTGCAAGTTTAAGCACTTGTCTTCTATAGAGCAATACCCCAGTTCAACTTCTAGTTGATCTGTCGTCGAGTATTACCACCTGGTATCTCGAGATTATCTTGGAACTGCATAATTTCTTATGAGTTCTTCATCAAGTACTACATACTCACCGATTACAATTTTTCATGGGCTCGGAGTTATTGAACACTCAAAGACACCGATAACTGAACCGAGTCCGCTCTACGGTTCAACAACTCTTCAGTAAGCTTCTATAAGTACGAGTTTGTACCCGATCACGCCATTCCTAGCCTGTTTGGCTATATCATTGTCGTGACGATTCTAACTGTGCTACCTGGTCCTTATTCTCGGAGCACCAATTTCCGACGATGAACTAACCTTACGTCGATTTTCCTCGTCATACCCTTTCACCTTAAACAACAAGCTTGAGTTCGAGTTTGTGTCGTAACTGTGGTTCCAATAACCTCTTGCTTCATCATTCCTTTGACTTGATGTCGTCGCTGATTGGCTACATCTGCATGAAATCTCTCGACAATTGTGTCGTGATCATCATCAACCTTATGAGCTCTTCCAGGAATTCAATTGAATTCATGATGGGTAATACCATCCTTGCCCCTCGATGATTCCTATTCTCATCGACCACTTTATTGCCTTCCGTTCAACACAACTTGTTCGTGTTTGGTTGTAAACCTTGAGATCACTGCTAACCAGCAGTCGATCTTCCTTACCTCGGTAGTATTACCATCTCTTTTTGTCAAGAATGTGGTGAGAATTTCACCACCTCTTAATAATTCTTCATAACATAATACTTCTTGCCATCTTCGTTCATTCCTTGGTCCCCGTATTGTTTTCAACCGGAATACCGACAATGGAGCTATGACGTGTGAATTCAAAACTTCTAACAACCCTATTGCTTGAAGTGGAATGGGCAATAGTTCATTCTAAGTCCTTCGCTAATTGAATCACCATTCTGACATTGGTCGTGCAACCCAACCCATATTTTCGGGCGCACCTTTCAACCAATGTTTAATTGTGTATGTTTTCCTCGAGCATACTTCCTTAATATCATTTGATCTGACAAATGTTATCTCCTTGTTCACTTAATGGTGGAAATCCATCTTTTGGGAATCTCGGTGAATTGCCGTTGAGTTCACCAGACACCTCCTTGTCCTCTCCTTGGTTTAATGGATGAACTATTGCTTCAGAAACCCGCTCCCATAGTTCATTTCTCGAGGATCTTGCAATGCCATTTCGACAATTTGTGTTGCACCTTTTTCCTCTCGGACCCCCTGAGTCTGAGGTTTCATGACACCAATTGGATATGAATCTCGGTCAGATATGATGGTTGGGACAACTTTCCAAGAGTTATGATGTTGATCCGTTGATGACCCGGTAACATAATGTCATGCCTAGCACCCCCCCCCCCGGCTGGAGGACCTATCATTATAGATTCCTTTTCAGCAAGGTTATCCATTCATCCATGAGGAAATGGTAAGACTTATTCTATAAGTTGTTTCCGATGGATCCTTTGTATCCAAAGTCTGACATTTGCTTGAAGACCATGTCAATGCTATCTTGAAGCATGTCTGTGGTACTCCGATTTTCAACAAGAACATTTGAAGCCCAATGCTAAGATGTTTCTTGCTCAATTATCCAAACACCGTTGTATGGGTAATATCATGAGATTCCTCCCCCCTTACCTAAATGGTTGTCTACTTTATATCCTGTCATGGATATCTTGCTCTGCTTGTCCTTGGGAAGGATATACCCCTGAATTATGTGTTTTAACACATTTTCCTTTCCATTGTTCTGTTTAATTTGATATTCATATTTTCCTTTCCATTGTTGTGTTTGACATTCTTGTGATCTATATAATCTAAGCAGTAAAGATTCACTGCTTATGTAAACACCTCGATGTATAATTGGTCAGTAAGACCCTGCTTCTAGTGTTGATGACATTTCGGTAGCCACCGACGGACGGGAACTTTACCTATTGGTCCGCCTCGTTCAACGAGCAGGAAAATGGTTCTCTTCGTCCCTCGCCCCTGGTATCGATGTTGTTGCCGACATAACTGACAGGCTACCCTCTGACACGCCTTACTATCGTGATCGTGCAAGATGTCGGCCCCCTTCCTACTTTCAACCACATGGTGGGCCCATAACCCACAGTTCCACAGGATCGAAACCTGACTCTCCTGTACACCCTGTTGTCAGCGTTATTCCTCGTGCTTGACTTTGTATGTAATTCACGGGCCACTTGCCTGTTGATCTATTCTGGTATCGGACACAATACTTATTCCCGTTGCTCTGAACCCCTTTCGCACTCTGCTTCAGGCAATGAATGATTGCCTATCCGCTTGAAACCTCTTATTACACCGTCTTACTTTGCTCTCGATGTGTGTCATTTGTTCAACTCGAGAGTTACTCATATGTTTATTCCTGGGATACCCCAGATAAATTTCCCTTATAACATCCTATCATTGTAGAGCTGCCCCCTACCTATTTGTAAGTACGATGGAGCTCCCCGAAGAAAGAACAACAACTTCATCATGATGCTTGGGATAAAGAATTGAAGGCATCAATGAAAGGGATTAACTTCTTCAAGAAGATCCCGTTAGAAATCGCAACCAGAACCCTCCCCTACTCCCCTCTTAAATCTCGGGACGAGATTTCTTGTAGTGGAGGAGAGTTGTGACGCCCGGGTATTTAGCTACAGTAATCCCCCGTTAATGATGCCACGTCACCGCAGTTATTGTTGATAATCCCGCGTTAGTTCAAAAACCAATTCAAATTCAAAATTTAATAAAAGGCAAACATCAAGATTTTCGAACTTTAAAACTAAAATGTTCGGGTTGTGCCCAACGGTGCAGAAGTAACTACGGTGGAGGAACCACACTTTCATAAAATGTTTAAATACTATAAGTGGATAAAACAGCAGCAAAACAATTAATAAAATGCCTTTGGTAATTTTATAAAATATTAAACTAATTTATTCTGGAGTAAAACTTTTTGTGGCAGTGCCATTCAATGCAATTTGAGTTATGAGGCAAGTTACACTTTTTACAAAAATCAATTGATGGCTCTACTTAATGCGAATCAATATATATAAAAAAAAAACTAAAAGAAAAATAGAAAACAAAACAAACAAAAGATAAATAAAACATGGGGGAAAACCCCCGTGGCCCAACTGGGCCTTGGCCCAGCCGGCCGACCCGTCTACCCCCGTGGCCTACTTACCCCACTACCCCAAACCCTAACCCCACTTGCCCCCCCACGATCCCCTTCTCCTCCCCCATCGAGATGGATCGGGATCGGCCCCGATCCCGTCGCCCCCGACGCCCTGCGGCTACCCGTCGCCGTCCACCATCGCCCGAGGTCTCCGCCGGCGTCGCCTCCTCGCCCACTCTCTCGGCGCCTACCTCACCGGAACCACGCCGCCGGCCTCCTCGAGCTCCTCCTCGACCCGATGCCGTCGCCCGTCGTCGCCACCACAACGTCGCCGGCCTGCCTCCTCCTCCTCCCCGGCGGCTGCGTCGCGCCGCCTTCGTCCTCGTCATCGATCATCGCGACCCCGAGCTCCGGCGCCTCCCCGAGCTCATTTTTAGCACAACTACAGGGCCCCGTGAGCACGTTTTCCCCATTCCCCCTCTGTTCCGTCGCCGTTTCGCCGTGGCTGCGTGCTCGCCGTGTCCGCGCGCCCCCTGCTAGCCGGCCCTGACCGCGTCCACCCCTCCCGACTGCTTGCCGCCTTGGGACTCCGTCCCTCGCCCGGTCCGACGCCCCGCCTCGCCCAGCCTACCTCACCTCGCCGTGCCTGTGGCCGGCGGCTTCCCCTTCGATCTGGGCGTACGCCCGCTTGGGCTGGGCGCCAACGCCCGTGCGCTCTGCCCGCATCCCGCTCCGGCCATGGACACGCCGTGGCCACCGGCCTCTTCTTCCTTCGCCGGCGCCGTTCGCTGCCGGCTCCCCCTCGCTCCACCTACCGCAGCCGACGCCACAATGGCCGCGCCCGCTGGAGCCCCGTTCCAGCCTCGCCCGCGCCCGTTAAGCCCCCAGGGGCCTATGACAAGGGGGCCCCATCCCCAGAACTTTATTAAAAAAAAGAGGAATTAAAAATAAATAAATAAATAAATAATAATTACATTAATTAATTAATCAATAAGTGAATTAATTAAGTTAATTAATCTTGTTTAATTAATCTAATTAACTAGTTAGTTTAATTAAATAGTACTTAGTTTAACTAAGACCTAATTAACCTAAACAGAGTATGACAGGTGGGTCCCACTGGACCCACATGTCAGTTTGACCCAGTCAACTCTGTTGACTGCTGATGTCAGCATGACATCATGCTGATGTCATTAATCTGTTTTCCGAATTAATTAAATAATTAAATAAATTCCAGAAATTAATAAAATCTTTAGAAAATCATATCTTTTAATCCGTAACTCGGATTAAAATATTTTCAACATGAAAGTTGCTCAGAACGACGAGACGAATCCGGATACGCGGTCCGTTCGTCCGCCACACACCCCTAACATATCAAACTCGCAACTTTCCCCCTCCGGCTCCTCTGCCCGAAAACACGAAACACCGGGAATACTTTCCCGGATGTTTTCCCCCCTTCACCGGTATCACCTACTACCGCGTTAGGCACACCTAGCACCGCGTATTGCCTTGTTTATTTGTGTTGCTTTGTTTGCCTGTATTCATTATTTCTTCCCCCTCTTCTCTCCGGTAGACTACGAGACCGACGCTGCTGCTGACCAGTTCGACTACGGAGTTGACGACCCCCTCTCTCTTGCCAGAGCAACCAGGCAAGCCCCCCCCTTTGATCACCAGATATCGCCTACTCTTCTCTATACTGCTTGCATTAGAGTAGTGTAGCATGTTACTGCTTTCCGTTAATCCTATTCTGATGCATAGCCTGTCATTGCTGCTACAGTCATTGATACCTTACCCGCAATCCTAAATGCTTAGTATAGGATGCTAGTGTTCCATCAGTGGCCCTACACTCTTGTCCGTCTGCCATGCTATACTACTGGGCTGTGATCACTTCGGGAGGTGATCACGGGCATATACTATATACTTTACACTGTTACATTACTGTGATACTGTTCGGAGATGGGGGCTGAAGGGGCAGGTGGCTCCATCCCGGTAGAGGTGGGCCTGGGTTCCCGACGGCCCCCGACTGTTACTTTGTGGCGGAGCGGCAGGGCAGGTTGAGACCACCTAGGAGACAGGTGGGCCTGGCCCTGTTCGGCGTTCGCGGATACTTAACACGCTTAACGAGATCTTGGTATTTGATCTGAGTCGGCTACGAGCCTATACGCACTAACCATCTACGTGGGAGTAGTTATGGGTATCCCGACGTCGTGGTATCAGCCGAAGCACTTCTTGACGTCAGCGACTGAGCGGCGCGCGCCGGGTTGGACTGCGTTAACGCAACTTCCTTTGTAATGGAGGTTGCTAGGTCTGCTCACCGGCCGCGTACGCAACGTGCAGGTGTGCTATGGGCGATGGGCCCAGACCCCTGCGCGCTTAGGTTTAGACCGGCGTGCTGGCCTCTCTGTTGTGCCTAGGTGGGGCTGCGACGTGTTGATCTTCCGAGGCCGGGCATGACCCAGGAAAGTGTGTCCGGCCAAATGGGATCAAGCGTGTTGGGTTATGTGGTGCACCCCTGCAGGGAAGTTAATCTATTCGAATAGCCGTGATCTTCGGTAACAGGACGACTTGGAGTTGTACCTTGACCTTATGACAACTAGAACCGGATACTTAATAAAACACACCCTTCCAAGTTCCACAGACAACCCGGTGATCGCTTTTCCGCAGGGCGACGAGGAGAGGATCGCCGGGTAGGATTATGCTATGCGATGCCTGGAGATGCTACTGGAGATGCTACTTGGAGATGCTACTTGGAGATGCTACTTGGAGGACTTCAATCTACTCTCTTCTACATGCTGCAAGACGGAGGCTGCCAGAAGCGTAGTCTTCGACAGGATTAGCTATCCCCCTCTTATTCTGGCATTCTGCAGTTCAGTCCACTGATATGGCCTCCTTACACATATACCCATGCATATGTAGTGTAGTTCCTTGCTTGCGAGTACTTTGGATGAGTACTCACGGTTGCTTTCTCCCCCCTTTTTCCCCCTTTCCTTTCTTTCTGGTTGTCGCAACCAGATGCTGGAGTCCAGGAGCCAGACGCCACCGTCGACGACGACCTACTACACCGGAGGTGCCTACTACTACGTGCAGCCCGCTGACGACGACCAGGAGTAGTTTAGGAGGATCCCAGGCAGGAGGCCTGCGCCTCTTTCGATCTGTATCCCAGTTTGTGCTAGCCTTCTTAAGGCAAACTTGTTTAACTTATGTCTGTACTCAGATATTGTTGCTTCCGCTGACTCGTCTATGATCGAGCACTTGTATTCGAGCCCTCGAGGCCCCTGGCTTGTATTATGATGCTTGTATGACTTATTTTATTTGTAGAGTTGTGTTGTGATATCTTCCCGTGAGTCCCTGATCTTGATCGTACACATTTGCGTGCATGATTAGTGTACGATTGAATCGGGGGCGTCACAGGAGAGTCCTAGAGCGACACGTTAGCAGGTGTGCTGGAGCGCGGGCACGAAGTGGGGGTTTCCCGCGGCAAGCTCCTTGCCGCGGTCGTCGTCTTGTCGTGTTTGGGAGCTTGTTGCTCACCGGGCCTTGCCGGGACGCAGGGCGCGTCGCGGCAAGCTTTCTTGGTATGCCTTGAGTGGCCTTCCCGGCAAGCTCCTCTTGCCGGGGTCTTGTCTCTTCCCGGCAAGATCCTCTTGCCGGGGCCTGGGTTGGCCTTCCCGGCAAGCTCCTCTTGCCGGGGCCTTGGTTGGCCTTCCCGGCAAGCTCCTCTTGCCGGGGCCTTGGTTTGAGTACTTTGTTCTTGAATGGTCTTCAAGGGAACCACGGAGGGTCTTGGCGGTCACCCGGCAAGCCTTGCCGCGGGAAGCTGCGACCGCCCGTGCACAAGTTCGGGGTACTAGGGTACCCCTACTCTAGTACACCAACAGGAGCCCCCGGGCCTGGGCCAGACACGGTGCCGGCCGCTGTTGGGCCAGGCCCAAAACAGTGCACGGGCACGCGCGGCCTAGGTCACGCCGCATATCTCTCCGCTCCCACCGCGCACGCCTAGAACGGCACGCGTCAAACGCGGCGTCATGGGTGACGCGGGCGGCGTGCGCGGGCTAAGCCCCTCGAGCATGCGTCAGGCCACGATGATGGGGACGGTTCACGCCCTCCTCCCTAAACGGAGGTAGGCGTGGGGGCGTGGTGCATTTACTGGACGGGGCCGGTGCGCGGTTTTCGGGACGTCCACTCCCTGCGATCACGAGGCGGAGCGAGGCCGCCTCATCCGTCGCCTTGGTTCTGCATCCCCGCCACGCGGCTACCATGCGCTTGGGGTCGCGGACGGTGGAAGTGGGAAACTGGGCCGTCGCGAGCAGAGGCAGCGGGTTGGCCCCGACTCCCTGCTCTTCCCGTGCCTTGATTCGCTGAGCGGGGCGGCCGAGCCCGGGGTGGAAGGCTTCGGGTACTCTTCCGACGAGGAACTCCAACCCAGCGCCAAGCTCACTCTGTTCTTCAAAGGCGTGGCGGCGGCGCTCCAGCAACTCCGGGAATGGATCCCAAAGCAGTTGGCCGACGAGTCATGCTCGATTTGTGTTGGAGTTCTGGAGAAGGTGCTGGTGAAGGTGGCCTTCCGCAAGCCGGGCCTCAACCTCACCAACGTCCTCAAGAGGCTGCCGGCGGACACTGATATTGACGCACTTAAGGCCCTCGTCGCACCCATTGTGGACAGGGTGAACGAGGTCAAAAGGGTTGACGGCGGTCGCGTAGATTAGGCCGTCCGTTTTCTTCTTTTCTTGTCGCTGCCAGTCATGTCATGGGAACACTTTATTAGAGGCGCGACAAGTTATTTTTGTAATATAACTCTATCTTAGGCAAAAAATTGTTGTGTTACTTCCTTTACTTGACTCTTGGCTTTGTATGGTTCTGCCCTACGCTTTCTAGGGAAACTTGCCGGTGCAGGCACCCTTGCCGCGAGCGCCGAGTGCGGAACTTCAGCAGCCTGCTGGCGGGGTCGCTACCGACAAGCAACCTTGTCGCAACTAGTTGCAGCTCACTTAAGTTGTTGAGCAGACTCGAAACAAAGTAAGGGCGCAGCTAGCTACGAGTTGGTTCCTCCGCGCACAGGTTTTCCATACAAAGCACGGTCGTTCAAGGAAAATAACTCAAAAACTTAAAAAAAAACTGATTGCTCAAACTTTAGCAACTTAGCTTTTCTGTCGTCCGCTTCCCGGCAAGGAGAAACTTTCTTGAACGGCCTGGTCCACACCATTATCTTCTCCTCCCCCCCCCCCGGTAAACCTTGTGGGCGAGGGAACCTTCCTTCTTTTGAGAAAGAAACAGAGAAATAAAGTAATAATATGGAGCCTTGGGCTCGTTATTGCTTACCGGGGTCTGGTGCTGCACAAAGTGTCAGATAACATATGCGAAAGATTATCATAGCATAAAAAAACTGACAAGATGTGCGGGGCACATGAACTTTACTGGTGCACGGGGTCTGCGCCCGGCTTTGTACAAAGGATGACATGCAACAGCGGCAAGACTTGTACAAAAGGTGGTTGCCGGAAAAGCTTCCGGCAACCGCGCCCTACGGGTAAAACTTACGAAGATGTTCAATGTTCCAGGAGTTGCTCACCGGAATGCCATCTTCGGTCTCAAGGCGGACAGCGCCGGGCCTAGTGACTCGTTTCACCCGATAAGGGCCTTCCCACTTCGGCGTCAACTTGTTGGAATTCTTGGCGGACTGAACACGCCGAAGAACAAGGTCGCCTTCCTCGAAGCTTCTGGCCTTAACTTTGCGGCTATGGTAGCGACGCAAAGCTTGCTGGTAGCGAGCGGCTCGCACAGCAGCCTGAAGACGGTCTTCCTCAAGGAGCAGCGCGTCATCTTGTCGCATCTGCTCTTGCTCGAGCTCATCATAAGCGAGCACTCGAGGCGACCCGTAAACGAGTTCCGTGGGGAGAACTACCTCCGCTCCGTAGATTAGAGCGAAGGGTGTCTGGCCAGTGGCTTGATTTGGCGTCGTCCTGATCGACCAAAGAACCACCGGCAGCTCCTCGATCCAGTTTCTTCCGCACTTGTGCAGCTTGTTGAAAGTTCTGGTCTTGAGGCCTCGCAGCACTTCAGCATTTGCCCTCTCCGCTTGACCTTGCTTCTCGGATGAGCAACAGAAGCGAAGCAGGCCTTGGCGCCAAGATCTTGGACATACTGCATGAAGGTGCGGCTCGTAAATTGCGTGCCGTTGTCAGCGATGATCATGTTAGGAACCCCCAAACGGCAAACAATCGACTTGAAGAACTTGACTGCTGACTGTGCTGTCACCTTCCTCACTGGTTCCACTTCCGGCCACTTTGTGAACTTGTCGATTGCAACGTACAAGAACTCAAAGCCCCCGACAGCTCGGGGGAAGGGGCCGAGGATGTCGAGCCCCCAGACCAAAAATGGCTAGGATAAAGGGATCGTCTAGAGAGCTTGAGCTGGCTGGTGTATCTGTTTGGAATGGAACTGGCACGCTTCACACTTGGTTACTTGTGTAGTTGCATCCTGGAAGGCTGTCGGCCAGAAGAAGCCTTGTCGGAATGCTTTGCCGGCAAGTGCTCTTGTGCTAATGTGGTGACCACATATGCCTCCATGTATCTCTGCCAACAGCTGTTGTCCATCTTCCCGTCGAATGCACTTTAATTTCACACCGTTGAGTCTTATTCTGTACAGTGTGTTGTCGACAAACTTGTACATACTTGACTGTCGTGCTACTTTTTCAGCTTCTTCTTGCTCTTTGGGAAGCTCTCCTGTCTGAAGGAAACGGACAATCTGCTGCGCCCATGCTGGAGCTTGTGGCTCGACAACAAGGACTAAAGGCGTATCTGTTGCTGTGGGAACATCCGCTTCTACGGCAAGAACCTGCGGTTCGGCCGGAGCGTGATATTCCCTGGCAAGCTTGCCGGAGCAAAACTTGTCGGGAGCGTTTGCTTCAACGGAACAAACCAAGAGGTTCGCCGGAGCAGACTGCTCCTCAGCACTCTTGGCGTCGATCTTGGGGACCTTCTTGGCGGCGGCTTCGGGAAGCTCTGCCGGAAAGTAGTCACCAGAAACCAACTTCCTCTTCTTATTCTGTCCATTTGATGGTGTCACGGATGGTTGAGTCAGCTTGAGCACAAAGATCCCTGGTTCCACAGGCAACTTTAGTGCAGCGCACTTTGACAGGCCATCAGCAATGTCGTTCTGAGCTCGTGGAACGTGTTCCATTTGCAGGCCGTCAAAGTGTGCTTCTAGCTTTCTCACTTCATCAACATAAGCTTCCATCAATGGACTCTGGTAGTTCTTGTTCACTTGGCGGACGACAAGCTGTGAGTCACCCCTTACAATGAGTTTCTTGATCCCGAGGTCGGCTGCGATTCTGAGGCCGGCAAGCAAACCCTCATACTCTGCAGTATTGTTCGTTGCTTGCTCCTTGGGAAAGTGCATCTGGACTACGTACTTGAGGTGCTCTCCGATGGGTGCGATAAGCAGCACGCCAGCACCGGCGCCTTGCAGCAAGAAGGCACCATCAAAGTACATCAGCCACTCTTTGCTTGTCTCCTTGACGGGGATGCTCGTCTCTGGAATTTCTTCGTCTGGGGTTGGCGTCCACTCTTCTATGAACTCTGCCAGTGCTCTGCTCTGTATAGTGGAAGTACTCTCAAACTTGAGGCCAAAGCTTGATAGGGCCCCTTTCGGTTCGGAGGGGGGCGGAGGCTGCACAAAGAGCGGATCGAGGCAGTACACGCGAGCAGTTTTACCCAGCTTCGGGCCGCACGGATGCGTAAAACCCTACTGCTGCTTGTTTGTGTGTATTGAATTCTTGCTCAGGAGCGATGGACGCTGCTAGACCGAGCGTGAGAGTGTTCTTGATGTTTCGAATGAGCCGAACCCCCTCTACGTTGCGCCTGGGCCTCCTTTTATACTTTCAAGGGGTCACCGACAGGTGGCAACGTAGACTAGAAGGGTAAAAATGGAAAAGGATGCGGTAGGTGCAGCTACCGCTACTGTGGACACAGTGCACCCTACCTAACTCTGACGGCAGGGGACAAGGTCATTGAATGCCCATCTGAGTTGCCTAAACAGTGCAAAAAGTGACCGTTAGGAGCACCACCGTTTGCCACGATGGCCTTCTCTTCATCTCCGCTTGCCACCGCGCACCCCTAGCTGCGCGGCCTCCTGCCACGTGTGCTTGGGAGAGTCCTAGAGCGACACGTTAGCAGGTGTGCTGGAGCGCGGGCACGAAGTGGGGGTTTCCTGCGGCAAGCTCCTTGCCGCGGTCGTCATCTTGTCGTGTTTGGGAGCTTGTTGCTCACCGGGCCTTGCCGGGACGCAGGGCGCGTCGCGGCAAGCTTTCTTGGTATGCCTTGAGTGGCCTTCCCGGCAAGCTCCTCTTGCTGGGGTCTTGTCTCTTCCCGGCAAGATCCTCTTGCCGGGGCCTGGGTTGGCCTTCCCGGCAAGCTCCTCTTGCCGGGGCCTTGGTTGGCCTTCCCGGCAAGCTCCTCTTGCCGGGGCCTTGGTTTGAGTACTTTGTTCTTGAATGGTCTTCAAGGGAACCACGGAGGGTCTTGGCGGTCACCCGGCAAGCCTTGCCGCGGGATGCTGCGACCGCCCGTGCACAAGTTCGGGGTACTAGGGTACCCCTACTCTAGTACACCGACAGGTATGTCATCCACATATAATATGAGAAATGCTACGGAGCTCCCACTCACTTTCTTGTAAACACAGGCTTCTACATAAGTCTGTGTAAACCCAAACGCTTTGATCATCTCATCAAATCGAATGTTCCAACTCCGAGATGCTTGCACCGGCCCATAGATTGAGCGTTGGAGCTTGCACACCTTGTTAGCATTCTTAGGATTGACAAAACCTTCCGGCTGCATCATATACAATTCTTCCTTAAGAAAGTCGTTAAGGAATGCCGTTTTGACGTCCATTTGCCATATCTCATATTCATAGAATGCGGCAATTGCTAACATGATTCGGACGGACTTCAGCTTCGCTACGGGTGAGAAAGTCTCATCATAGTCAACCCCTTGAACTTGTCGATAACCCTTAGGGACGAGGCGAGTCTTGTAGATGGTCACATTACCATCTGCGTCTGTCTTCTTTTTAAGGATCCATTTATTTTTTGTGGCTCGCCGATCATCGGGAAAGTCAGTCAAAGTCCATACTTTGTTTTCATACATGGATCCTATCTCGGATTTCATGGCTTCTAGCCATTTGTCGGAATCTGGGCCCGCCATCGCTTCTTCATAGTTCGAAGGTTCACCATTGTCTAACAACATGATTTCCAAGACAGGGTTGCCGTACCACTCTGGTGCGAAACGTGTCCTTGTGGACCTACGAAGTTCAGTAGCAACTTGATCTGAAGTTTCATGATCATCATCATTAACTTCCTCTCTAGTCGGTGACTTCCTCTCTAGTCGGTGCAGGCACCTCGGGAACATTTTCCTGAGTTGCGCCACTTTCTGATTCAAGAGGTAATACTTCATCAAGTTCTACTTTCCTCCCACTTACTTCTTTCGAGAGAAACTCTTTCTCTAGAAAGGATCCATTCTTGGCAACAAAGATCTTGCCTTCGGATCTGAGGTAGAAGGTATAGCCAATAGTTTCTTTAGGGTATCCTATGAAGACGCATTTTTCCGACTTGGGTTCGAGCTTTTTAGGTTGAAGTTTCTTGACATAAGCATCGCATCCCCAAACTTTTAGAAACGGCAGCTTAGGTTTCTTCCCAAACCATAATTCATACGGTGTCGTCTCAACGGATTTCGACGGAGCCCTATTTAAAGTGAATGCGGCAGTCTCTAAAGCATAGCCCCAAAATGACAGCGGTAGATCGGTAAGAGACATCATAGATCGCACCATATCCAATAGAGTGCGATTATGACGTTCGGACACACCATTACGCTGAGGTGTTCCAGGCGGCATGAGTTGTGAAACTATTCCACATTTCCTTAATTGCGTGCCAAATTCGTGACTCAAGTATTCTCCCCCATGATCTGATCGCAAGAACTTGATTTTCCTGTCATGTTGATTCTCAACCTCACTCTAAAATTCCTTGAACTTTTCAAAGGTCTCAGACTTGTGTTTCATTAAGTAGACATGCCCATATCTACTCAAGTCATCAGTGAGGGTGAGAACATAACGATAGCCACCGCGAGCCTCAACACTCATTGGACCGCACACATCAGTATGTATGATTTCCAATAAGTTGGTTGCTCGCTCCATTGTTCCTGAGAACGGAGTATTGGTCATTTTACCCATGAGGCATGGTTCGCACGTGTCAAATGATTCGTAATCAAGAGACTCCAAAAGTCCATCTGCATGGAGCTTCTTCATGCGTTTGACACCTATGTGACCAAGGCGGCAGTGCCACAAGTATGTGGGACTATCATTATCAACCTTACATCTTTTGGTATTCACACTATGAATATGTGTAACATTACGCTCGAGATTCATTAAGAATAAACCATTCACCAGCGGGGCATGACCATAAAACATATCTCTCATATAAATAGAACAACCATTATTCTCGGATTTAAATGAGTAGCCATCTCGAATTAAACGAGATCCTGATACAATGTTCATGCTCAAAGCTGGCACTAAATAACAATTATTGAGGTTTAAAACTAATCCCGTAGGTAAATGTAGAGGTAGCGTGCCGACGGCGATCACATCGACCTTGGAACCATTCCCGACGCGCATCGTCACCTCGTCCTTCGCCAGTCTCCGCTTATTCCGCAGCTCCTGCTTTGAGTTACAAATGTGAGCAACTGCACCGGTATCAAATACCCAGGAGCTACTACGAGTACTGGTAAGGTACACATCAATTACATGTATATCACATATACCTTTAGTGTTGCCGGCCTTCTTGTCCGCTAAGTATTTGGGGCAGTTCTGCTTCCAGTGACCACTTCCCTTGCAATAAAAACACTCAGTCTCGGGCTTGGGTCCATTCTTTGGCTTCTTCCCGGCAGCTTTCTTACCGGGCACGGCAACCCCCTTGCCGTCCTTCTTGAACTTCTTCTTACCCTTGCCTTTCTTAAACTTAGTGGTTTTATTCACCATCAACACTTGATGTTGCTTTTTGATCTCCACCTCTGCTGATTTCCGCATTGAATATACCTCAGGAATGGTCTTTTCCATCCCCTACATATTGAAGTTCATCACAAAGCTCTTGTAGCTCGGTGGAAGCGACTGAAGGATTCTGTCAATGACCGCGTCATCCGGGAGATTAACTCCCCGCTGAATCAAGCGGTTGTGCAACCTAGACATTTTGAGTATGTGCTCACTGATAGAACTATTTTCCTCCATCTTACAACTGAAGAACTTGTCGGAGACTTCATATCTCTCGACCCGGGCATGAGCTTGGAAAACCATTTTCAGCTCTTCGAACATCTCATATGCTCCGTGTTGCTCAAAATGCTTTTGGAGCCCCGGTTCTAAGCTGTAAAGCATGCCTCACTGAACGAGGGAGTAATCATCAGCACGTTGCTGCCAAGCGTTCATAACATCTTGGTTCTCTGGGATAGGTGCGTCACCTAGCGGTGCTTCTAGGACATAATCTTTCTTGGCAGCTATGAGGATGATCCTCAGGTTCCGGACCCAGTCCGTATAGTTGCTGCCATCATCTTTCAGCTTGGTTTTCTCTAGGAACGCATTGAAGTTGAGGGCAACATTAGCGTGGGCCATTTGATCTACAAGACATATTGTAAAGATTTTAGACTAAGTTCATGATAATTAAGTTCATCTAATCAAATTATTCAATGAACTCCCACTCAGATAGACATCCCTCTAGTCATCTAAGTGAAACATGATCCGAGTCAACTAGGCCGTGTCCGATCATCATGTGAGACGGACTAGTCAACATCGGTGAACATCTTCATGTTGATCGTATCTTCTATACGACTCATGCTCGACCTTTTGGTCTTCCGTGTTCTGAGGCCATGTATGTACATGCTAGGCTTGTCAAGTCAACCTAAGTGTATTGCGTGTGTAAATCTGGCTTACACCCGTTGTATTCTAACATTAGGATCTATCACACCCGATCATCACGTGGTGTTTCGAAACAACGAACCTTCGCAATGGTGCACAATTAGGGGGAACACTTTCTTGAAATTATTGCGAGGGATCATCTTATTTAAGCTACCGTCGTTCTAAGCAAATAAGATGTAAAACATGATAAACATCACATGCAATCAAATAGTGACATGATATGGCCAATATCATTTTGCTCCTTATGATCTCCATCTTCGGGGCGCCATTATCATCGTCGTCACCGGCATGACACCATGATCTCCATCATCGTGTCTTCATGAAGTTGTCTCATCATCTATTACATCTATTACTTCTACTACTATGGCTAACGGTTTAGCAATAAAGTAAAGTAATTACATGACGTTATATGTTGACACGCGGGTCATAAATAAATTAAGACAACTCCTATGGCTCCTGCCGGTTGTCATACTCATCGACATGCAAGTCGTGATTCCTATTACAAGAACATGATCAATCTCATACATCACATATATCATTCATCACATCCTTTTGGCCATATCACATCACACGACACATGCTGCAAAAACAAGTTAGACGTCCTCTAATTGTTGTTGCAAATTTTTATTTGGCTGCTATAGGTTTCTTAGCAAGAACGTTTCTTACCTACGCCAAAACCACAACGTGATATGCCAATTTCTATTTACCCTTCATAAGGACCCTTTTCATCGTCCGATCCGACTAAAGTGGGAGAGACAGACACCCGCTAGCCACCTTATGCAACTAGTGCATGTCAGATGGTGGAACCAGTCTCACGTAAGCGTACGTGTAAGGTCGGTCTGGGCCGCTTCATCCCACGATGCCACCGAATCAAGATAAGACTAGTAACAGTAAGTAAATTGACAAAATCAACGCCCACAACAACTTGTGTTCTACTCATGCATAGAAACTACGCATAGACCTAGCTCATGATGCCACTGTTGGAGAACATAGCAGAATTTAAAATTTTCTACGCATCACCAAGATCAATCTATGGAGTCTTCTAGCAATGAGAGGAAAGTAGTGCATCTACATACCCTTGTAGATCGCGAGCGGAAGCGTTCAAGAGAACGGGGTTGATGGAATCGTACTCGTCGTGATCCAAATCACCGATGACTGAGCGCCGAACGGACAGCACCTCCATGTTCAAGACACATACGGTTGGGGAAGACGTCTCCTCCTTCTTGATCCAGCAAGGGGTAAGGAGAGGTTGATGGAGATCCAGCAGCACGACGGCGTGGTGGTGGAAGCAGCGGGATCTCGGCAGGGCTTCGTCAAGCTCTAACGAGAGGGAGAGGTGTTACGGGGGGAAGAGGGAGGCGCCAGGGGCTTGGGTGCACAGCCCTCCCTCCCCCCTCTTTATATAGGGGTCCAGGGGGGCGCCAGCCCCTCTAGATCCCATCTAGATGCGGGGGGGGGGGCAAGGGGGGTGGCTTGCCCCCCAAGCCAAGTGGGGTGCCCCCACCCCTAGGGTTTCCAACCCTAGGCGCAGGGGGAGGCCCAAGGGGGGCGCACCAGCCCATCAGGGGCTGGTTCCCCTCCCACTTCAGCCCATGGGGCCCTCCAGGATAGGTGCCCCCACCCGGTGGACCCCCAGGACCCTTCCGGTGGTCCCGGTACAATACCGGCGACCCCCAAAACTTTCCCGGTGGCCGAAACTGGACTTCCTATATACAATTCTTCACCTCCGGACCATTCCGGAACTCCTCGTGACGTCCGGGATCTCATTCGGGACTCCGAACAACTTTCGGGTTACCACATACTAATATCTCAACAACCCTAGCGTCACTGAACCTTAAGTGTGTAGACCCTACGGGTTCGGGAGACACGCAGACATGACCGAGACGACTCTCCGGTCAATAACCAACAGCGGGATCTGGATACCCATGTTGGCTCCCACATGCTCCTTGATGAACTCATCGGATGAACCACGATGTTGAGAATTCAATCAATCCCGTATACAATTCCCTTTGTCAATCGGTACGTTACTCGCCCGAGACTCGATCGTCGGTATCCCAATACCTCGTTCAATCTCGTTACCGGCAAGTCACTTTACTCGTACCGTAATGCATGATCCCGTGATCAACCACTTGGTCACATTGAGCTCATTATGATGATGCATTACCGAGCGGGCCTAGAGATACCTCTCCGTCATACGGAGTGACAAATCCCAGTCTCGATTCGTGCCAACCCAACAGACACTTTTGGAGATACCCATAGTGCACCTTTATAGTCACCCAGTTACGTTGTGACGTTTGGCACACCCAAAGCACTCCTACGGTATCCGGGAGTTGCACAATCTCATGGTCTAAGGAAATGATACTTGACATTCGGAAAAGCTCTAGCAAACGAACTACACGATCTTGTGCTATGCTTAGGATTGGGTCTTGTCCATCACATCATTCTCCTAATGATGTGATCCCGTTATTAATGACATCTAATGTCCATAGTCAGGAAACCATGACTATCTTTTGATCAACGAGCTAGTCAACTAGAGGCTCACTAGGGACGTGTTGTGGTCTATGTATTCACACATGTATTACAATTTCCGGATAACACAATTATAGCATGAGCAATAGACAATTATCATGAACAAGTAAATATAATAATAACCATTTTATTATTGCCTCTAGGGCATATTTCCAACAACATTAGGGTTTTGGTTTATTTGTGTCTTAAGGTGTTATTCTAGTACGAACTCTAGGGCTGTTTGTGACACTTATAGGAATAGCCCAACGGATTGATTGGAAAGAATAACTTTGAGGTGGTTTCGTACCCTATCATAATCTCTTCATTTGTTCTCCGCTATTAGCGACTTTGGAGTGACTCTTTGTTGAAAGTTGAGGGGTAGTTTTATGATCCAATTATGTTAGTATTGTTGAGGGAACTTACACTAGCGAAAGTATGAACCCTAGGCCTTATTTCCACACATTGCAATACCGTTTACGCTAACTTTTATCATTCGTTACCTTGCTGTTTTTATTATTTCACATTACAAATACCTTTATCTACTATCCATATACCACTTGTTTCACCATCTCTTCACCGAACTAGTGCACCTATAAAATTTACCATTGTATTGGGTGTGTTAGGGACGCAAGAGACTCTTTGTTATTTGGTTGCAGGGTTGCTTGAGAGAGACCATCTTCATCCTACGCCTCCTACGGATTGATAAACCTTAGGTCATCCACTTGAGGGAAATTTTCTACTGTCCTACAAACCTCTGCACTTGGAGGCTCAAGAACGTCTACAAGAAGAAGGTTGTGTAGTAGACATCAAGCTCTTTTCTGGCGCCGTTGCCGGGGAGGTTAGTGCTTGAAGGTATATCTTTAGATCTTGCAATAGAGTCTTTTAGTTTTTTGTTTTATCACTAGTTTAGTTTATAAATAAAATTACAAAAAAATTGAATTAAGTTTGTCTCATACACTTCACCTTTTTAATATCTTTCGTGAGTATGATGGAAAGGATAATTGTGCTCAAGTGCTTGAAGAAGAAATCTATAAAGTGTTTGGCACTAAATATTTGAATGATGAGCATGATTGCAATGTTGTTAGTATGAATTCCTTGAATATCCATGATGCTAATGATATGCAAAGCCACAAGCTTGGGGAAGCTATGTTTGATGAAGATGATATTTTTTGTCCCCCAAGTTTTGATGAGCAAATTTATTATGCTGAAAGCATGCCTCCTATCTATTATGATTATTGTGATGACACGTATGCTTTAAAGAATAATGATAACCATGAAACTTGTCATCTTGATCTCAATTTTCACTCACATGATAGTTATTTTGTTGAGTTTGCTCCCACTATTATTCATGAAAAGAATCTTGCTTGTGTGGAGAGTAGTAAATTTTCTATGCTTGCAGATCATGAAAAGAATGCTTTAGGTGCTGGTTATATTGTTGAATTCATTCATGATGCTACTGAAAATTATTATGAGGGAGGAATATATGCTTGTAGGAATTGCAATAATATCAAGTTTCCTCTCTATGTGCTTAAAATCTTGAAGTTATGCTTGTTTTACCTTCCTATGCAAGTTGATTGTTGTTCCCATAAGTTGTTTGCTCACAAAATCCCTATGCATAGGAAGTATGTTATACTTAAATATGCTAGTCATATTCTTCATGATGCTATGTTTATGTTACAATTCTTATCTTTTATATGAGCATCATTGAAATCATCGTGCCTAGCTAGGGGCGTTAAACGATATCGCTTGTTGGGAGGCAACCCAATTTTATTTTTGTTCCTTGCTTTTTGTTCCTGTTTAGTAGTAAATAATTCATATAGCCTCTGTTTATATGTGGTTTTATGCTTTTAATTAGTGTTTGTGCCAAGTAGAACCTTTGGGAAGACTTGGGGAAAGTCTTGTTGATCATGCTGTCAAAAACAGAAACTTTAGCGCTCACGAGAATTGCTGCCATTTTTATTTGGAAAGTTCTATTTAGTTAATTATTTTTGCAGATGATTAATATATAAATTCCTCAGGTCCAGAAATTTATTTCAGAATTTTATTAGTTCCAGAAGTATACGTTTGATCCAGATTACTACAAACTGTTATGTTTTTGACAGATTCTGTTTTTCGTGTGTTGTTTACTTATTTTGATGAATCTATGGCTAGTAAAATAGTTTATAAACCATAGAGAAGTTGGAATACAGTAGGTTTAACACCAATATAAATAAAGAATGAGTTCATTATAGTACCTTGAAGTGGTGATTTTCTTTATTATACTAACGGAGCTTACGAGTTTTCTGTTAAGTTTTGTGTTGTGAAGTTTTCAAGTTTTGGGTAAGGATTCGATGGACTATGGAATAAGAAGTGGAAAGAGCCTAAGATTGGGGATGCCCAAGGCACCCCAAGGTAATATTTAAGGACAACCAAGAGCCTAAGCTTGGGGATGCCCCGGAAGGCATCCCCTCTTTCGTCTTCGTTCATCGGTAACTTTACTTGGAGCTATATTTTTATTTACCACATGATATGTGTTTTGCTTGGAGCGTCAATTTATTTTGTTATGATTTTCTTTATGTTTTTAATAACAATGTTTTGCATCTTTTATTTCAATAAAAGTGGCATTGATAGCCTTTACTATGCCTATGTTACAAGTATACATGTTGCTGTTTGAAAACAGAAAGCTTACCGCTGTTGCAATAATTCCCTAGAAAAGTCAGAATGTGATAAAATGTTGAAACCTTTTGAATATTAATCTCTGATAAATTTACTACAGTGGGAATTTTATTTCATAATTTTTGGATCTAGGAAAGTATGGATGTTGCAGCATTCTTTACAGACTATCCTGTTTAGGCAGATTGCTGGTATGTTTGCATTGTTTGCATATGTTTGCTTCTTTAATGATTCTATTTGAGGATAGGACTATTAAATATGCAGAGGCATTTAGTATGCAATTTTGAATAATAATTTTAGGGATTTGCTACAGTAGAGTATGATAAGGTTTTTGCAATGGTTTATACTAACCTATCTCACGAGTCCTTGTTGAGTTTTGTGTGGATGAAGCTTTTGAAATTTAGGGAGACCGTGATATGAGAGGAACTAAGGAGACACAAAAGCTCAAGCTTGGAATGCCCAAGGAACCCCAAGATAATATTTCAAGAATTCTCAAGCGTCTAAGCTTGGGGATGCCCCGGTTGGCATCCCACCTTTCTTCTTCAACAACTATCGGTTAGTTTCGGTTGATCCTAAGTTTTCGCTTCTTGACATGATGTTTGTCATTCTTAGAATGTCATTTTATTTTTCTTTGCTTGCTGTTTGAATAAATTATCAAGATCTGAAATTATTAAATGAGAGAGAGTCTTCGCGTAGTTGCATAATTATTCGACTACTCAGATCTTCACTTACATCTTTCGGAGTAGTGTGTCATTTGCTCTAGTGCTTCACTTATATCTTTTAGAGCATGGTGGTAGTTTTATTTTGAAGAAATAAATGAACTCTCATGATTCACTTAGATTATTTTGAGAGTCTTAAATAGCATGGTAATTTGCTTAAAATCCTAATATGCTAGGTATTCAAGAATAATAAAATTCTCTTATGAGTGTGTTGAATACTAAGAGAAGTTTGATACTTGATGATTGTTTTGAGATATGAGGATGGTAATATTAGAGTCATGCTAGTTGAGTACTTGTGAATTTGAGAAATACTTGTGTTGAAGTTTGTGATTCCCGTAGCATGCACGTATGGTGAACCGTTATGTGATGAAGTCGGAGCATGATTTATTTATTGATTGCCTTCCTTATGAGTGGCGGTCGGGGACGAGCGATGGTCTTTTCCTACCAATCTACCCCCCTAGGAGCATGCACATAGTACTTTGTTTCGATAACTAATAGATTTTTGAAATAAGTATGTGAGTTCATTATGACTAATGTTGAGTCCATGGATTATACGCACTCTCACCCTTCCACCATTGCTAGCCTCTCTAGTACCGCGCAACTTTCGCCGGTACCATAAACCCACAATATACCTTCCTCAAAACAGCCACCATACCTACCAATTATGGCATTTCCGTAGCCATTCCGAGATATATTGCCATGGAACTTTCCACCGTTCCGTTTATTATGACACGCTTCATCATTGTCATATTGCTTAGCATGAGCATGTAGTTGACATTGTATTTGTGGCAAAGCCACCATTCATAATTCTTTCATACATGTCACTCATGCATCATTGCACATCCCGGTACACCGCCGGAGGCATTCATATAGAGTCATATCTTGTTCTAAGTATCGAGTTGTAATTCTTGAGTTGTAAGAAAAATAAAAGTGTGATGATCATCATTATTAGAGCATTGTCCCAGTGAGGAAAGGATGATGGAGACTATGATTCCCCCACAAGTTGGGATGAGACTCCGGACGGAACAAAAGTGGCCAAAGAAGCCCAAATAAAAAAAAGAGGCCATAAAAAGGGAAGGCCCAAATAAAAAATAAAAAAATGAGAGAAAAAGAGAGAAGGGGCAATGCAACTATCCTTTTACCACACTTGTGCTTCAAAGTAGAACCATGATCTTCATGAGAGAGTCTCCTATATTGTCACTTTCATATACTAGTGGGAATCTTTCATTATAGAACTTGGCTTGTATATTCCAATGATGGGATTCCTCAAAATGCTCTAGGTCTTCGTGAGCAAGCGAGTTGGATGCACACCCACTAGTTTCTTTTGTTGAGCTTTCATACATTTATAGCTCTAGTGCATCCATTGCATGGCAATCCCTACTCACTCACATTAATATCTATTGATGGGCATCTCCATAGCCTGTTGATACGCCTAGTTGATGTGAGACTATCTTCTCCCTTTTTGTCTTCTCCACAACCACCATTCTATTCCAGCTATAGTGCTATATCCATGGCTCACGCTCATGTATTGCGTGAAGATTGAAAAAGTTTGAGAACGTCAAAAGTATGAAACAATTGCTTGGCTTGTCATCGGGGTTGTGCATGATTTAAATATTTTGTGTGGTGAAGATAGAGCATAGCCAGACTATATGATTTTGTAGGGATAGCTTTCTTTGGCCATGTTATTTTGAGAAAACATAATTGCTTAGTTAGTATGCTTGAAGTATTATTGTTTTTATGTCAATATTAAACTTTTGTCTTGAATCTTATGGATCTGAATATTCATGCCACAATTAAGAAGAATTACATTGAGATTATGCCAAGTAGCACTCCGCATCAAAAATTCTTTCTTTTATCATTTACCTACTCGAGGACGAGCAGGAATTAAGCTTGGGGATGCTGATATGTCTCCAACGTATCTATAATTTTTGATTGCTCCATGCTATATTGTCTATTGTTTTGGGCAATATTGGGCTTTATTTTCCACTTTTATATTATTTTTGGGACTAACCTATTAACCGGAGGCCCAGTCCAGGTTTGCTGTTTTATGCCTACTTCAGTGTTTCAAGGAAAAGGAATATAAAACGGACTCAAAACGGAACAAAATCAACTAGAGAAGTTATTTTTGGAAGGAAACCTACAAGATAGACTTGGACCCTACGTCAGAAGATGAAGGAGGTGCTCATGAGGGTAGGGGCGCGCCCACCCCCCGGGGGCGCGCCCCCTGCCTCGTGGCCCCCCTTCGGTCCACCGACGTACTCCTTTCACCCATATATACCTATGTATCGTAAAACTTCCAGGGAGCACAATAGATCGGGAGTTCCGAAGCCAGAAGCCTCCGTAGCCACCAAAAACCAATCTAGACCCGTTCCGGCACCCTGCTGGAGGGGGCAATCCCTCTCTGGTGGCCATCTTCATCATCCTGGTGCTCTCCATGACGAGGAGGGAGTAGTTCTCCCTCGGGGCTGAGGGTATGTACTAGTAGCTATGTGTTTGATCTCTCTCTCTCTCTCTCGTGTTCTTGAGGTGATATGATCTTGATGTATCGCGAGCTTTGCTATTATAGTTGGATCCTATGTTTCTCCTCCCCCTCTTCTCTCTTGTAATGAATTGAGTTTCCCCTTTGAAGTAATCTTATCGGATTGAGTCTTTAAAGATTTGAGAACACTTGATGTATGTCTTGCCATGGATATCTGTGGTGACAATGGGATATCACGTGATTCACTTGATGTATGTTTTGGTGACCAACTTGCGGGTTCCTCCCATGAACCTATGCATAGGGGTTGGCACACGTTTTCGTCGTGATTCTCCGGGAGAACTTCGGGGAACTCTTTGAGGTCCTTTGTGTTGGTTTAATAGATGAATCTGAGATTGTGTGATGCATATCGTATAATCATGCCCACAGATACTTGAGGTGACATTGGAGTATCTAGGTGACATTAGGGTTTTGGTTGATTTGTGTCTTAAGGTGTTATTCTTTTACGAACTCTAGGGCTATTTGTGACACTTATAGGAATAGCCCAACGGATTGATTGGAGATAATAACTTTGAGGTGGTTTCGTACCCTACCATAATCTTTTCGTTCGTTCTCCGCTATTAGCGACTTTGGAGTGACTCTATGTTGCATGTTGAGGGATAGTTTTATGATCCAATTATGTTAGTATTGTTGAGGGAACTTACACTAGCGAAAGTATGAACCCTAGGCCTTATTTCCACACATTGCAATACCGTTTACGCTCACTTTTATCATTTGTTACCTTGCTGTTTTTATTATTTCAGATTACAAATACCTTTATCTACTATCCATATACCACTTGTTTCACCATCTCTTCGCCGAACTAGTGCACCTATATAATTTACCATTGTATTGGGTGTGTTGGGGACACAAGATACTCTTTGTTATTTGGTTGCAGGGTTGCTTGAGAGAGACCATCTTCATCCTACGCCTCCTACGGATTGATAAACCTTAGGTCATCCACTTGAGGGAAATTTTCTACTATCCTACAAAACTCTGCACTTGGAGGCCCAACAACGTCTACAAGAAGAAGGTTGTGTAGTAGACATCAAGGGCAATACATAAGAACCACATCGTGATGACGTGGAGGGATTTATTGACACTATCACTTTAGGGGAAACAAGGAAGGTTTCCGATGCACGAATCACTAGCATACACTTTCGTGTTTTACGTTATTTTGCATTATTTGCTAGTCGTTGCTTAATTGGTCGCGGAAACTGTGGAAACCTGAGTATCCCTGATATTATTATTCTGCACCACGGTTTATACGGTGATAACTCTTTTAGTATGGGCGGCATTATTGCCAAATGGTTAAGTCTGAACCGTACCAAGGGCCCCATCTTTGGAGGCATCTATGCTACACGCCTAGCTGCACATTTTAACATACCTATTAGGCATTACGAGAAGGAAGAAAAGGTGTTGCCTCATGTTTATTTAGATTATAAAGGTATGGTAGCACATGATTTTATTGTTAAGAATAGGGAAGGAGAGCTTAAATATCAATTCTTCTTTAATAAACATCATCCTGAGACCATTACCTTGCCTGCTCCTTCTTTGTTTGATTTGACTGTAGGCATGTACCTTGTTCCGTTGATGGCTATCCACGCCTACCGGAACCCTGCACCAGCCGAGGAGCCAGAGCCGGAACCACAATTTGATCCTTCACGCCAGTCTAATTATCAGTGGGATCTGGAGATGATTGTCAGCCAGTGGCAATCGGAGCCTTCCTCTTCTGCATCACAATACGACCCCAACTATTATTATGGATATCCGCCAGGCCAGCCATGGCCATAGACCAACTTAGGCCAAAAGCCTAAGCTTGGGGGAGTATGTATTTCTCACTGCTCACACACTCATTGCTAGATGCCGGTGCTCATACTTTTTCATTGTATCATCCATGCTAGTTTATTTTCCTTTTTATGCTTTCTTCTTGTGTGTTTAATAAACCTTAAGAAAAACCCAAAAAATTAGTTGTAGCTTTTAATTAGTTTACTTTTCATGCTTGTAGTAGTAATGAAAAAGAAAACCCAAAAAGTTTTCCTGTTCTTCTTTTGCTTGTTGGGAGCTTTCCCGCGTAAATAGTTTTATTTCTTTTCTTTTCTTTGGGGGTCGATAGGAGAAGACCATAATTAAATTGTTGAAGTGACTCTTATATGCATTATTGTTGATCTGACAAAAGAGCCCATATTGCCTTGTCTTCTCCTGTTTATTGAATGCCTGCAGATTCCAGCTTAGTCCAGTGCACGTGCACTATTATTATTATTCACACTATTCGGTCGTGCAAGTGAAAGGCAATTATGATGTTATATGATGGACTGGCTGAGATGAGAAAAGTTGGTATGAACTCGACCTCTTTTGTTTTTGTAAATATGATTAGTTCATCGTTCCTGATTCATCCTATTATGAATAAACATGTTTGCAATGACAACTAGAGATCATAGTTTCTTGTACCATGCTTGATTAGCTATGAGTTACAATGGTTTACCTTGCGTGCCAACATGCTATTAAAATGGTTATGATGTGGTATGATAGGGTGGTATCCTCCTCTGAATGATTGAAGTGACTTGACTTGGCACATGTTCACGCATATAGTTGAAACAAAATCAACATAGCCTTCACGATATTTATGTTCATGGTGGATTATATCCTACTCATGCTTGCACTTGGTGTTGATTAATTTTAATGCATGTTCATGACTGTTGTCGCTCTCTAGCTGGTCGCTTCCCAGTCTTTTGCTAGTCTTCACCTGTACTAAGCGGGAATACTGCTTGTGCATCCAATCCCTTAAACCCCAAAGTTATTCCACATGAGTCCACTAACCTACCTATATACGGTATCTACTTGCCGTTCCAAGTAAATTTGTATGTGCCAAACTCTAAACCTTCAAATAAATATCCTGTTTTGTATGCTCGAATAGCTCATGTATCAACTAGGGCTGTCTGTATCTTCCATGTTAGGCGGGTTATCCTCAAGAGGAGTGGACTCCGCTCCTCACTCACGAGATAAATGGCTGGTCACCGGGATGCCCAGTCCCATGCTTTATGAAAACTAAATCAAAATAATTGCAAACAAAACTCCCCCTGGGACTCTTGTTAGTTGGAGGCACTGGTTGTTTTGAGCAAGCCATGGATTGATGATTGTGGTGGAAGGGGGGGCTATAAACTTTACCATTCTGTTTGGGAACCGCCTATAATGTGTGTAGCATGGAACATATCGCCATCTCTTGGTTGTTATGTTAACAATGAAAGTATACCACTCAAAATATTATTCACCTCTGTTTCAAAACCGAGCTCTGGCACCTCTACAAATCCTTGCCTCCCTCTGCGAAGGGCCTATCTATTTACTTTTATGCTGAGTCATCATCCTCTTATTAAAAAGCACTAGTTGGAGAGCACTGCTGTCATTTGCATTCAATATTGTTAGTTTACATTGAGTATGACTTGATTGGATCTCTTTTACCATGAATTACAATGTCTAGTCAGTCCTTGGTCTTTAAAGGTGCTCTGCATTTATGTTTTGCGGTCTCAGAAAGGGCTAGCGAGATACCACCTTGTTATATCATACTATGATTGTTTTGAGAAAGTGTTGTCATCCGAGTTTTATTATTATGGCTCGCTAGTTGATTATGCTATTGATATGAGTAAACTTGAGACCTATGTGTTATTGCGAATGTGGTTAGTTATAATCTTTGCTGAAAACTTGAATGTTCACTTTACATATTTACAACAACAAGAGCTAATAGAGTTTGTATAAGTTTTTCTTTATTACTTACAATTTGTCAACTGAATTGCTTGAGGAAAAGCAAAGGTTTAAGCTTGGGGGAGTTGATACATCTCCAACGTATCTACTTTTCCAAACACTTTTGCCCTTGTTTTGGACTCTAACTTGCATGATTTGAATGGAACTAGCCCGGACTAACGTTGTTTTCAGCAGAATTACCATGGTGTTATTTATGTGCAGGAGAAACGTTCTCGGAATGACCTGAAACTTCACGGAGACACTTTTCAGAAAATAAGAAAAATACCTGCCAAAGATGAAGGCCAAGGGGGCCACCACCTTGCCATGAGGGTGGGGGGTGCGCCTGCCCCCCTAGGGCGCGCCCCCTACCTCATGGGCCCCCTGTTGCCTCTCCAACTCCAACTCCAACTCCACCTCCATATATTGAGTTTCGGGGAGAAAAAAATCAGAGAGAAGAAATCATCACGTTTTACGATACGGAGCCGCCGCCAAGCCCTAAAACTTCTCGGGAGGGCTGATCTGAAGTCCGTTCGGGGCTCCGGAGAGGGGAATCCGTCGCCATCGTCATCATCAACCATCCTCCTTCACCAATTTCATGATGCTCACCGCCGTGCGTGAGTAATTCCATCGTAGGCTTGCTGGACGGTGATGGGTTGGATGGGATCTATCATGTAATCGAGTTAGTTTTGTTTGGGTTTGATCCCTAGTATCCACTATGTTCTGAGATTGATGTTGCTATGACTTTGCTATGCTTAATGCTTGTCACTAGGGCCCAAGTTCCATGATTTCAGATCTGAACCTATTATGTTTTCATCAATATATGAGTGTTCTTGATCCTATCTTGCAAGTCTACAGTCACCTATTATGTGTTATGATCCTTTAACCCCGAAGTGACAATAATCGGGATACTTACCGGTGATGACCGTAGTTTGAGGAGTTCATGTATTCACTATGTGTTAATGCTTTGTTTCGGTTCTCTATTAAAAGGAGGCCTTAATATCCCTTAGTTTCCGTAAGGACCCCGCTGCCACGGGAGGGTAGGACAGAAGATGCCATGCAAGTTCTTTTCCATAAGCACGTATGACTATGTTCGGAATACATGCCTACATTATATCAACGAACTGGAGCTAGTTCTGTGTCACCCTAGGTTATGACTGTTACATGACGAACCGCATCCGGCATAATTCTCTATCACCGATCCATTGCCTACGAGCTTTCCATATATTGTTCTTCGCTTATTTACTTTTCCGTTGCTATTGCTATCATCACTACAAAATACCAAAAACACTACTTTTACTACTCTTACCTTTTGCTACCGTTACCACTACTGTCATATTACTTTGCTACTAAACACTTTGCTGCAGATATTAAGTTTCCAGGTGTAGTTGAATTGACAACTCAGCTTCTAATACTTGGGAATATTGTTTGGCTCCCCTTGTGTCGAATCAATAAATTTGGGTTGAATACTCTACCCTTGAAAACTGTTGCGACCCCCTATACTTGTGGGTTATCACCCATCAATAGATATCAATGTGAGTGAGTAGGGATTGCCATTCAACGGATGCACTAGAGCTATAAGTATATGAAAGCTCAAAAAGAAACTAAGTGGGTGTGCATCCAACTTGCTTGCTCATGAAGACCTAGGGCAATTTGAGGAAGCCCATCATTGGAATATACAAGCCAAGTTCTATAATGAAAGATTCCCACTAGTATATGAAAGTGATAACATGAGAGACTCTCTACTATGAAGATAATGGTGCTACTTTGAAGCACAAGTGTGGTAAAGGGATAGTAACATTGTCCCTTCTATGTTTTTCTCTCATTTTTTTATTTTTTTATTTGGGCCTTTTCTCTTTTTTATGGCCTCTTTTTTTATTTGGGCTTCTTTGGCCTCTTTTATTTTTCGTCCGGAGTCTCATCCCGACTTGTGGGGGAATCATAGTCTCCATCATCCTTTCCTCACTGGGACAATGCTCTAATAATGATGATCATCACACTTTTAATTTTCTTACAACTCAACAATTACAACTCGACATTTAGAACAAAATATGACTCTATATGAATGCCTCCGGCGGTGTACCGGGATATGCAATGACTCATGAGTGACATGTATGAAAGAATTATGAATTGTGGCTTTGCCACAAATACGATATCGACTACATGATCATGCTAAGCAATATGACAATGATGGAGTGTGTCATAATAAACGGAACGGTGGAAAGTTGCATGGCAATATATCTCGGAATGGTTATGGAAATGCCATAATAGGTAGGTATGGTGGCTGTTTTGAGGAAGGTATATGGTGGGTGTATGATATCGGCGAAAGGTGCGCGGTATTAGAGAGGCTAGGAAAGGTGGAAGGGTGAGAGTGCGTATAATCCATGGACTCAGCATTAGTCATAAAGAACTCATATACTTATTGCAAAAATCTACAAGTCATCAAAGTAAAGTATTACGCGCATGCTCCTAGGGGGATAGGTTGGTAGGAAAAGACCATCGCTCGTCCCCGACCGCCACTCATAAGGAAGGCAATCAATAAATAAATCATGCTCCGACTTCATCACATAACGGTTCACCATACGTGCATGCTACAGGAATCACAAACTTCAACACAAGTATTTCTCAAATTCACAACTACTCAACTAGCACAACTTTAATATCACCATCTTTATATCTCAAAACAATTATTAAGTATCAAACTTATCATAGTATTCAACACACTCATAAGAAAGTTTTTATTATTAATCTTATATACCAAGCATATTAGGATTTAAGCAAATTACCATGCTATTTAAGACTCTCAAAATAATATAAGTGAAGCATGAGAGATCAATAGTTTCTATAAAACAAATCTACCACCATGCTCTAAAAGATATAAGTGAAGTACTAGAGCAAAATTATATAACTCAAAAGATATAAGCGAAGCACATAGAGTATTCTAACAAATTCTAAATCATGTATGGCTCTCTCAAAAGGTGTGTACAGCAAGGATGATTGTGTTAAACTAACAAGCAAATACTCAAATAATGCAAGACGCTCCAAGAAAAACGCATATCATGTGGCGAATAAAAAATATAGCTCCAAGTAAAGTTACCGATAGAAGTAGACGAAAGAGGGGATGCCTTCCGGGGCATCCCCAAGATTTGGCTTTTAGGTGTCCTTAGATTATCTTGGGGGTGCCATGAGCATCCCCAATCTTAGGCTCTTGCCACTCCTTGTCCCATAATCCATCAAATCTTTACCCAAAACTTGAAAACTTCACAACACAAAACTTAAAGTAGAAAATCTCGTGAGCTCCGTTAGCGAAAGAAAACAAAAGACCACTTCAAGGTACTGTAATGAACTCGTTCTTTATTTATATTGGTGTTATACCTACTGTATTCCAACTTCTTATGGTTTATAAACTATTTTACTAGCCATAGATTCATCAAAATAAGCAAACAACACACGAAAAACAGAATCTGTCAAAACAGAACAGTCTGTAGTAATCTGTAGCTAGCGCAAGATCTGGAACCCCAAAAATTCTAAAATAAATTTCTGTACGTGAGGAATTTATCTATTAATTATCTGCAAAAATAATTAACTAAATATCACTCTCCAAATAAAAATGGCAGCAGTTCTCATGAGCGCTAAAGTTTCTGTTTTTTATAGCAAGTTCAACAAGACTTTCCCCAAGTCTTCCCAACGGTTCTACTTGGCACAAACACTAATTAAACACAAAAAACACAACCCAAAAAGAGTCTAGATAAATTATTTATTACTAAACAAGATCAAAAAGCAAGGAATAAAAATAAAATTGGGTTGCCTCCCAACAAGCGCTATCGTTTAACGCCCCTAGCTAGGCATAATATTTCAATGATGCTCACATGAAAGACAAGAATTGAAGCACAAAGAGAGCATCATAAAACACATGACAAACACATCTAAGTCTAACATACTTCCTATTCATAGGCATCTTATAGGCAAACAAATTATCAAGGCAAGCAAAAACTAGCATATGCAAGGAAGCGAAAAGAAACAATAGCAATCTCAACATAACGAGAGGTAATTTAGTAACATGAAAATTTCTACCACCATATTTTCCTCTCTCATAATAATTACATGTAGGATCATAAGCAAATTCAACAATATAGCTATCACAAAACATATTCTTAATAAGATCCACATGTATGCAAAGTTGAAACTCTTTCAAAATAGTGGGATTAACATTAACTAAAGTCATGACCTCTCCAAACCCACTTTCAATAATATCGCAAACACTATTATCAATCTCATATTCATCATGGGGCTTAAATAAATTTTCAAGATCAAAAGTAGAATCACCCCAATCATGACCATTGCAACAAATAGTAGTCATAGCAAAACTAGCATCCCCAAGCTTAGGGTTTTGCATATCATTAACACAATTGACATTAAGAGAATTTATAATAACATCATTGCAATCATGCTTTTCATCGAAGGAACTATCAAGTATGGGTGCAATAGCAACGATCTCATGTTTAACATAAGGAACTATAGCAAACTAATCTTCATAAATATTGGCATCATGTTCATCAAGGGATATTTCAACCAAATCATCAGAATCATCATTATCTATAGATTCATGCATATCATTATTTTCTTCCAAAGCAACGTTCATTCTTTCAATAAATTCTTGGACATAGACATTATGAGCAAAGTTTTCATTGAAATATTTAAGTATGACGGAATTTTCAGATTTATTGAGAGTAAAATCATACTTTTCAATCAAAGAAGCAACTTCATGAGCACCCTTAAAAACGACAAATTCTTCAATTTGTTCGATATCATAATAACTATAAACACCTTTTGCATAAGAAGATAAGATTTCATTATCATTGAACTCACATAGGTAGGGAAGGTGTTTTTTAGGGTTCTTAGAGCAACAAGTAAAATCACAAATTTCACAAAGATTCCAAGCATAGCATAGTAAACTATTTATATGATACCATAAGAGCTTCCCCTTTTCAGACAAACGATGACGCACAAAATGAGCATGCTCATCTAAAGATTTCCCATCAACTAGGCTAGTTGGGGTTTCAGCACGAGCACATAAGGATCGAAGATGATCCAAGTAGAACACTTTAAGTGGATCCATATCAATAGATTTTTAGCAAGAAAAGATGCAAGCAAATAGAAGGCACATTGAAACACAAACAAGGATACATACGGGAAGAAGGCAAACAAAAGAGGAGGCAAATAAAATGGCAAGGGTGAAGTGGGGAAGAGGAAAACGAGAGGCAAATGGCAAATAATGTAATGCGGGAGATAAGGGTATGTGATGGGTACTTGGTATGTTGACTTTTGCGTAGACCTCCCTGGCAACGGCGCTAGAAATCCTTCTTGCTACCTCTTGAGCACTGCATTGGTTTTCCCCGAAGAGGAAGGGATGATGCAGCAAAGTAGCGTAAGTATTTCCCTCAGTTTTTGAGAACCAAGGTATCAATCCAGTAGGAGTCTACGCGCGAGTCCCTCGCACCTGCATAAAACAAATAAATCCTCGCAACCAACGCAAATAGGGGTTGTCAATCCCTATAGGGCCACTTACGAGAGTGAGATCTGATAGATATGATAAGATAATATTTTTGATATTTTTATGATAAAAGATGCAAAGTAAAATAAAGGCAAAGTAAATAGCAAAGGAAATAACTAAGTAGTAGGAGATCAATATGATAAAGATAGACCCGGGGGCCATAGGTTTCACTAGTGGCTTCTCTCGAGAGCATAAGTATTCTACGGTGGGTGAACAAATTATTGTTGAGCAATTGACAGAATTGAGCATAGTTATGAGAATATCTAGGTATGATCATGTATATAGGCATCACGTCCGAGACAAGTAGACCGACTCCTGCCTGCATATACTACTATTACTACACTCATCGACCGCTATCCAGCATGCATCTAGAGTATTAAGTTAAAAATGGAGTAATACCTTAAGCAAGATGACATGATGTAGAGGGATAGACTCATGCAATATGAAGAAAACCCCATTTTGTTATCCTCGATGGAAACAATACAATACGTGCCTTGCTGCCCTTACTGTCACTAGGAAAGGACACCGCAAGATTGAACCCAAAGCTAAGCACTTCTCCCATTGCAAGAAAGATCAATCTAGTAGGCCAAACCAAACTGATAATTTGAAGAGACTTGCAAAGATAACCAATCATACATAAAAGAATTCAGAGAAGATTCAAATATTATTCATAGATAGACTTGATCATAAACCCACAATTCATCGGTCTCAACAAACACACCGCAAAAAGAAGATTACATCGAATAGATCTCCACAAGAGAGGGGGAGAACATTGTATTGAGATCCAAAAAGAGAGAAGAAGCCATCTAGCTACTAACTGTGGACCCGTAGGTCCGAGGTAAACTACTCACACTTCATCAGAGAGGCTATGGTGTTGATGTAGAAGCCCTCCGTGATCGATGCCCCCTCCGGCGGAGCTCCGGAACAGGCCCCAAGATGGGATCTCGTGGATACAGAAAGTTACGGTGATGGAATTAGTGTTTTGGCTCCGTTCTGATCGTTTGGGGGTACACTATTAGGAAAAGGGCTACTAATGGCGCACCAGTTTTGCCTACTAATGGCGCATCACTGGTGCGCCATTAGTATCACGCCACTAGTATTTTTACTAATGGCGCACCACTGGTGCGCCACTAGTATAGGCCACGGTGCGCCATTAGTATAGGCCACTGGTGCACCATTAGTATAAGCCACGGTGCGCCATTAGTATTTTTGAATTTTGAAGGCGGGAAAATAGTAGTGGCGCACCGTCTAACCCCCACCGTGCGCCATTGCTATTTTTGAATTTTGAATTTGGATCTGGATCGTGATTTTTTTGCCCAATTTTTGCTCGTTTTTTGCTCGTTTTTGGCACGATATTATTTCAAATTTTGTTCCTGTTTTTGGATCTTGTACGTTCTTTTACCGTGTTATTTTGCCGGAGGGGAGTTCGCCGGAGAGGAGGAGGAGGAGGTCACCGGAGAGGCGCTCGCCTACATCGCCAGAGAGGAGGAGGAGTTCACCGAAGCATCGGAGAGGAGGAAGGAGAAACCATGAGGGAATGGGAGGAGAGGAGGGAGGAGGAGCTCACCAGAGAGGAGGGAGGAGGAGCTCACCGGAGAGGAGGGAGGAGGAGCTCACTGGAGAGGAGGGAGGAGAAACCATGAGGGGAGGGGAGGGAAGGAGAGGAGGGAGGAGGAGGTCGCCGGAGAGGAGGAGGGTAGTATGGTGGAGGAGAGAAGGGAAGATGGAATGGAGGAGAGGAGGAGATGGAGTGGAGGAGAGGTGGAGTGGAGGAGAAGAATGAAGAGGTAAGGAGGAGAGGACCACGCCCAGCCATATATATGGCATAGTAATGGCGCACCGTGGGCAGGTGCGCCATTACTAACTTTTTTTTTATTTTTTTGATTTATTTTGAATTTTGAAGGCGAGAAGATACTAATGGCGCACCATGGGCAGGTGCGCCATTAGTAAATTTTTTAATTTTTTTGACTTATTTTGAATTTTGAAGGCGGGAAGATACTAATGGCGCACCATGGGCAGGTGCGCCATTAGTAACTTTTTTTTTATTTTTTTGACTTATTTTGAATTTTGAAGGCGGGAAGATACTAATGGCGCACCATGGGCAGGTGCGCCATTAGTAAGTTTGAATTTTTTTGCCTCTCCAGATCTTAAAAGCCCCGTATCTTTTTTTCTGTTAGGTTTTTGAGGATTTTGAAAATGCTTAACGGGGTTCCTGTTAAATTCGGATGTAACTTTTCGAGTAGATGATTTTTCATATAAAAAACTTTTTCATCCGAGTTCGTACGCAAAAGTTATGCCCATTTTTACAAATTCTCGAGAGATTTTACAAAAAAGTTGAAAATTCATGTTTGTAAATTTTCACAACAACTAGACCACATATCACATGGGAATCTTATTTCTTTTATTTTTTTGACATTTCTATCATTTTCTTTTATTTTTTTGAAATTGAAAAGGCGGTCCAGGGGGGGTGCATTCGGGCGAATGTTTGGGCCAAGTTACTAATGGCGCACCGTGGCATGGTGCGCCATTACTAGTTCAACTAGTAATGGCGCACCACTCCCATGGTGCGCCATTAGTAGTTTTGAAAAAAAAATTACTAATGGCGCACCGTGGATTTGGTGCGCCATTACTAGTTCAACTAGTAATGGCGCACCACTCCCACGGTGCGCCATTAGTAGTTTTGAAAAAATTAAAAAAAAATTACTAATGGCGCACCGTGGAAGTGGTGCGCCATTAGTATTTGCACACTAATGGCACACCAACACATGGTGCGCCATTAGTATATAGTAATGGCGCACCACATGTCTGGTGCGCCATTAGTGTCAATTCCATCTATAGCCCTTTTCCTAGTAGTGGTACGTGGATATATATAGGAGGAATGAGTATGTCGGTGGAGCAACAGGGGGCCCACGAGGGTGGAGGGCGCGCCTAGGGTAGGCAGGCACGCCCCCTACCTCGTGGCCTCCTGTTTTATTTCTTGACGTAGGGTCCAAGTCTCTCTGGTCTTATTCGTTGAGAAAATCATGTTCCCGAAGGTTCCATTTCGTTTGGACTCCGTTTGATATTCCTATTCTTCGAAACCCTAAAACAGGAAAAAAACAGCAATTCTGGACTGGGCCTCCGGTTAATAGGTTAGTCCCAAAATAATATAAAAGTGGATAATAAAGCCCAATATTGTCCAAAACAGTAGATAATATAGCATGGAGCAATCAAAAATTATAGATACGTTGGAGACGTATCAACTACCGGAATTCGAATTCTACAGGAAGAACAAAATCATTTCTCTAGAATTACTCAGCAACAGGTACAAACATAATGCATCAATCCTTCCAAAAATCAGTACGTCCATATGGGTCTGCCCCCTCTCTTTTCCCCGCTCACAAATAGAGTATAAAACTAAGCTAACCTAAATTAGATACAGGAAACAAGCGTAGCCTTGGTGGTAGCGCACGTGCATCTCGACCAGCAGGTCGTGGGTTCAATTCCTAGGTGGGCTCATTTTTTCCTCGATGCTGATCTCGACCAGCAGGTCATGGGTTCAATTCCTAGTGGGCTCGTTTTTTCCTCGATAGCTACAGCATCGTTTGGATCTGATGATAAAATCCGAACGTTCAGAAATTACATATGTCGTATTAAAAATTATATCGTTCTTACTAAAGTTGCAATGACCAAAACTGAAGTTGTTGCTCTCACTCATATGAGGATTCTTTACTCAAGCAATCCAAACTACTCAAAAAAAAAATTATGAGGATTCTTTACTGGCTTGCGACAAATGCTTCGTAAAATCATCTCCAACTGCTTGCACACGTCCGGACTGCACGGTCCAGCCGTGTTTTGTGATCCAAAGAGGGTCTGTATTCGTCTGTCGACCAATCCGAATGCATTTTTCCCGCAAATTGGAAGCAAAGTGGTGATGGTTGTGGTGGGGTGGGGTTGGGGGGGGGCTTTTGCGTGAGTCCGGACACTAGCCACGTGGTACTCCGACACCTCCAGCCCACTAAAACCCTCCTTCTAGTCTCATTATCTTCCAATCCGTCCATTCTCCCCCTTGTTTTGCATCTGCTCCCTCCCCCGGTCGCCGTTGTACCTCTTCGGCCTTCGCACATGCATTGCCGGACATCCGCAACTAGCATCGACGCACTGATGTCTACTACGCAACCTTCTTCTTGTAGACGTTGTTGGGCCTCCAAGTGCAGAGGTTTATAGGACAGTAGCAAATTTCCCTCAAGTGGATGACCTAAGGTTTATCAATCCGTAGGAGGCGTAGTATGAAGATGGTCTCTCTCAAGCAACCCTGTAACCAAATAACAAAGAGTCTCTTGTGTCCCCAACACACCCAATACAATGGTAAATTGTATAGGTGCACTAGTTCGGCGAAGAGATGGTGATACAAGTGCAATATGGATAGTAGATAATAGTTTTTGTAATCTGAAATAATAAAAACAGCAAGGTAGCAAGTGATAAAAGTGAGCGTAAACGGTATTGCAATGCTAGTTAACAAGGCCTAGGGTTCATACTTTCACTAGTGTAAGTCCTCTCAACAATACTAACATAATTGGATCATAAAACTATCCCTCAACATGCAACAAAGAGTCACTCCAAAGTCACTAATAGCGGAGAACGAACGAAGAGATTATGGTAGGGTACGAAACCACCTCAAAGTTATTCTTTCCAATCAATCCGGTGGGCTATTCCTATAAGTGTCACAAACAGCCCTAGAGTCCGTACTAGAATAACACCTTAAGATACAAATCAACCAAAACCCTAATGTCACCTAGATACTCCAATGTCACCTCAAGTATCCGTGGGTATGATTATACGATATGCATCACACAATCTCAGATTCATCTGTTCAACCAACACATAGAACCTCAAAGAGTGCCCCAAAGTTCTACTAGAGAATCACGACGAAAACGTGTGCCAACCCCTATGCATAGGTTCCCAATGTCACGAAACCCGCAAGTTGGTCACCTTAACATACATCAAGTGGCACGTGATATCCCATTGTCACCACAGATATCCACGGCAAGACATACATCAAGTGTTCTCAAGTCTTTAAAGACTCAATCCGATAAGATTACTTCAAAGGGGAAACTTGATTCATTACAAGAGAGAAGAGGGGGGAAGAAACATCATAGGATCCAAATATAATAGCAAAGCTCGCGATACATCAAGATCGTATCATCTCAAGAACACGAGAGAGAGAGAGATAGAGAGAGAGAGATCAAACACATAGCTACTAGTACATACCCTCAGCCCCGAGGGAGAACTACTCCCTCCTCGTCATGAAGAGCACCGGGATGATGAAGATGGCCGCCGGTGAGGGTTCCCCCCTCCGCCAGGGTGCCGGAACAGGGTCCCGATTGACTTTTGGTGGCTACGGAGGCTTCTGGAGGCGCAACTCCCGATCTATGTTGCGTTCTGGAAGTTTTAGGTCACGTATATATATATATATATATATATATATATATATATATATATATATATATATATATATATATATGGGTGCAGGAGGTACGTCAGGGGAGCCACGGGGGCCCCATGAGGCAGGGGGGGCGCCCCCCACCCTCGTGAGCACCTCATTCCTTCCTCGACATAGGGTCCAAGTCCATCGGGTGTGTTTCCTTCCAAAAATAACTTCTCCAGTTGATTTCGTTTCGTTTCAACTCCGTCTGATATTCCTTTTCTTCAAAACACTTAAATAGGCATAAAACAACAAATCTGGGATGGGCCTCCGGTTAATAGGTTAGTCCCAAAAGTAATATAAAAGTGGATAATAAAGCCCAATAATGCCCAAAACAGTAGATAATATAGCATGGAGGAATAAAAAATTATAGATACGTTGGAGACGTATCAAGCATCCCCAAGCTTAATTCCTGCTCATCCTTGAGTAGGTAAATGATAAAAAGATAATTTTTGATGTGGAATGCTAGTTGGCATAATTTCAATGTAATTCTTCTTAATTGTGGCATGAATATTCAGATCCATAAGATTCAAGACAAAAGTTCATATTGACATAGAAATAGTAATAATTCAAGCATACTATCTAAGCAATTATGTCTTCTCAAAATAACATGGCCAAAGATATCCCTACAAAATCATATAGTCTGGCTATGCTCCATCTTAACCACACAACATATTTAAATCATGCACAACCCCGATGACAAGCCAAGCAATTGTTTCATACTTTTGATGTTCTCAAACTTTTTCAATCTTCACGCAATACATGAGAGTGAGCCATGGACATAGCACTATAGGTGGAATAGAATGGTGGTTGTGGAGAGGAAAAAAGGGAGAAGATAGTCTCACATCGACTAGGCGTATCAACGGGCTATGGAGATGCCCGTCAATAGATATCAATGTGAGTGAGTAGGGATTGCCATGCAACGGATGCACTAGAGCTATAAATGTATGAAAGCTCAACAAAAGAAACTAAGTGGGTGTGCATCCAACTCGCTTGCTCACGAAGACCTAGGGCAATTTTGAGGAAGCCCATCATTGGAATATACAAGCCAAGTTCTATAATGAAAGATTCCCACTAATATATGAAAGTGACAACATATGAGACTCTCTATATGAAGAACATGGTGCTACTTTGAAGCACAATATATGAGACTCGCTATATCATGGTGCTACTTTGAAGCACAAGTGTGGTAAAAGGATAGTAGCATTGCCCCTTTTTATTTATTTTCTTTTTTATTTGGCCTTTATTTTTTCATTTGGCCTTCCTTTTTTATTTGGCCTCTTTTTTTATTGGGACAATGCTCTATTGAATGATGATCATCACACTTCTATTTATTTACAACTCGATGATACAACTCGATACTAGAACAAAGATGACTCTATATGAATGCCTCCGGCGGTGTACCGGGATATGCAATGAATCAAGAGTGACAAGTATGAAAGAATTATGAATGGTGGCTTGGCCACAAATACTATGTCAACTACATGATCATGCTAAGCAATATGACAATGATGGAGTGTGTCATAATAACCGGAATGGTGGAAAGTTGCATGGCAATATATCTCAGAATGGCTATGGAAATGCCATAATAGGTAGGTATGGTGGCTGTTTTGAGGAAGGTATATGGTGGGTTTATGGTACCGGCGAAAGTTGCACGGTACTAGAGAGGCTAGCAATGGTGGAGGGGTGAGAGTGCGTATAATCCATGGACTCAACATTAGTCATAAAGAACTCACATACTTATTGCAAAAATCTATTAGTTATTGAAACAAAGTACTAAGCGCATGCTTGTAGGGGGATAGATTGGTAGGAAAAGACCATCGCTCTTCCCCGACCGCCACTCATAAGGAAGGCAATCAATAAATAAATCATGCTTCGACTTCATCACATAACGGTTCACCATACGTGCATGCTACAGGAATCACAAACTTCAACACAATTATTTATCAAATTCATAACCACTCAACTAGCATGACTCTAATATCACCATCTCCATATCTCAAAGCAATCATCAAGTATCAAACTTCTCTTAGTATTCAACACACTCATAAGAGAATTTTATTATTAATCTTGTATACCTAGCATATTAGGATTTTAAGCAAATTACCATGATATTTAAGACTCTCAAAATAATATAAGTGAAGCATGAGAGTTCATCTATTTCTTCAAAATAAAACTACCACCATGCTCTAAAAGATATAAGTGAAGCACTAGAGCAAATGCCAAACTACTCCGAAAGATATAAGTGAAGATCTATGAGTAGTCGAATAATTATGCAACTATGTGAAGACTCTCTAACATTTAATAATTTCATATCTTGGTATTTTATTCAATCAGCAAGCAAATCAAAATAAAATTACATCTAAGAATAGCAAACATCATGTGAAGAAGCAAAAACTTAGGATCAACCGATACTAACCGATAGTTGTTGAAGAAGAAAGGTGGGATGCCAACCGGGGCATCCCCAAGATTAGATGCTTGAGACTTCTTGAAATATTATCTTGGGATGCCTTGGGCATCCCCAAGCTTGAGCTTTTATATCTCCTTAATTCCTCTCATATCACGGTCTCCCCAAATCTCAAAAGCTTCATCCACACAAAACTCAACAAGGACTCGTGAGATAAGTTAGTATAAACCATTGCAAAAACCTTATCATACTCTACTGTAGCAAATCACTAAAATTATTATTCAACATTGAATACTAAATGCCTCTGCATATTTAATAGTGCTATCCTCAAATAGAATAATTGAAGAAGCAAACATATGCAAACAATGCAAACATAACAGCAATCTGCCTAAACAGGATAGTCAGTAAAGAATGCAGCAACATCCATACTTCCCTAGCTCCAAAAATTATGAAAGAAAATTCCCACTGTATTAAATTTATCAGAGCTTAATATGCAAAAGGGTTCAACATTTTATCACATTCTGACTTTTCCAGGGAATTATTTCAACAGCGGTAAACTTTCTGTTTTCAAACAGCAACATGTATACTTGTAACATAGGCATAGTAAAGGCTATCAATGCCACTTTTATTGAAATAAAATATGAAAAACATTATTATAAATAACAGCAAGCAAATCCTAACAAAATAAATTTACGCTCCAAGCAAAACACATATCATGTGGTAAATAAAAATATAGCTCCAAGTAAAGTTACCGATGAACGAAGACGAAAGAGGGGATGCCTTCCGGGGCATCCCCAAGCTTAGGCTCTTGGATATCCTTGAATATTACCTTGGGGTGCCTTGGTAATCCCCAAGCTTAGGCTCTTGCCACTCCTTATTCCATAGTCCATCGAATCCTTACACAAAACTTGAAAACTTCACAACACAAAACTTAATAGAAAACTCGTAAGCTCCGTTAGTATAAGAAAATAAATCACCACATCAAGGTACTGTAATGAACTTATTCTTAATTTATATTGGTGTTAAACCTACTGTATTCCAACTTCTATATGGTTTATAAACTGTTTTACTGGCCATAGATTCACCAAAATAAGTAAACAACACATGAAAAAACAGAATATGTCAAAAACAGAACAGTCTGTAGTAATCTGGATCAAACGTATACTTATGGAACTCATAAAATTCTCAAATAAATTGCTGAACCTGAGGAATTTATCTATTAATCATCTGCAAAAATAATTAACTAAATAGCACTTTCGAAATAAAAATGGAAGCAATTCTCGTGAGTGCTAAAGTTTCTGTTTTTGACAGCATGATCAACAAGACTTTCCCCAAGTCTTCCCAAAGGTTCTACTTGGCACAAACACTAATTAAAAGCATAAAAACACATCTAAACAGAGGCTAGATGAATTAGTTATTACTAAACAGGAACAAAATACAAGGAACAAAAATAAAGTTGGGTTGCCTCCCAACAAGCGCTATCATTTTAATGCCCTTAGCTAGGCATGATGATTTCAATGATGCTCACATAAAGGATAAGGGTTGAATATAAAGAGAGCATCATGAAGAATATGACTAGCATATTTAAGTCTAACATACTTCCTATGCATAGGGATTTTGTGAGCAAACAACTTGTGGGAACAAGAATCAACTTGCATAGGAAGGTAAAACAAGGATAACTTCAAAATTTTAAGCACATAGAGAGGAAACTTGATATTATTACAATTCCTACAAGCATATGTTCCTCCCTCATAATAATTTTCAGTAGCATCATGAATGAATTCAACAATATAACCAACACCTAAAGCATTCTTTTCATGATCTACAAGCATAGAAAATTTATTACTCTCCACATAAGCAAATTTCTTCTCATGAATAGTAGTGGGAGCAAACTCAACAAAATAACTATCATGTGAGGCATAATCCAATTGAAAACTAAAATCATAATGACAAGTTTCATGGATATCATTATTTTTTATAGAATACAAGTCATCACAATAATCATCATAGATAGGAGTCATTCTTTCATCATAATAAATTTGGTCATCAAAACTTGGGGGACAAAAAAATATCATCTTCATCAAACATAGCTTCCCTAAGCTTGTGGCTTTGCATATCATTAGCATCATGGATATTAAAGGAATTCATACTAAAAACATTGCAATCATGCTCATCATTCAAATATTTAGTGCCAAACATTTTATAGATCTCTTCTTCTAGCACTTGAGCACAATTATCCTTTCCATCATACTCACGAAAGATATTAAAAAAGGTGAAGTGTAGGAGACAAACTCAATTCCATTTTTTTATAGTTTTCTTTAAAAACTAAACTAGTGATAAAACAAGAAACTAAAAGACTCGATTGCAAGATCTAAAGATATACCTTCAAGCGCTAACCTCCCCGGCAACGGCGCCAGAAAAGAGCTTGATGTCTACTACACAACCTTCTTCTTGTAGACGTTGTTGGGCCTCCAAGTGCAGAGGTTTATAGGACAGTAGCAAATTTCCCTCAAGTGGATGACCTAAGGTTTATCAATCCGTAGGAGGCGTAGGATGAAGATGGTCTCTCTCAAGCAACCCTGCAACCAAATAACAAAGAGTCTCTTGTGTCCCCAACACACCCAATACAATGGTAAATTGTATAGGTGCACTAGTTCGGCGAAGAGATGGTGATACAAGTGCAATATGGATAGTAGAAAATAGTTTTTGTAATCCGAAATAATAAAAACAGCAAGGTAGCAAGTGATAAAAGTGAGCGTAAACGGTATTGCAATGCTAGGAAATAAGGCTTAGGGTTCATACTTTCACTATTGTAAGTCCTCTCAACAATACTAACATAATTGGATCATAAAACTATCCCTCAACATGCAACAAAGAGTCACTCCAAAGTCACTAATAGCAGAGAACGAACAAAGAGATTATGGTAGGGTACGAAACCACCTCAAAGTTATTCTTTCCAATCAATCCGGTGGGCTATTCCTATAAGTGTCACAAACAGCCCTAGAGTTCGTACTAGAATGACACCTTAAGATACAAATCAACCAAAACCCTAATGTCACCTAGATACTCCAATGTCACCTCAAGTATCCGCGGGTATGATTATACGATATACATCGCACAATCTCAGATTCATCTATTCAACCAACACATAGAACCTCAAAGAGTGCCCCAAAGTTCTACCGGAGAATCACGACGAAACGTGTGCCAACCCCTATGCATAGGTTCCCAATGTCACGAAACCCGCAAGTTGGTCACCTTAACATACATCAAGTGGCAGGTGGTATCTCATTGTCACCACAGATATCCACGGCAAGACATACATCAAGTGTTCTCAAGTCTTTAAAGACTCAATCCGATAAGATTACTTCAAAGGGGAAACTCGATTCATTACAAGTGAGAAGAGGGGGGAGGAAACATCATAGGATCCAAATAAAATAGCAAAGCTCGCGATACATCAATATCGTATCATCTCAAGAACACGAGAGAGAGAGAGAGATCAAACACATAGCTACTAGTACATACCCTCAGCCCCGAGGGAGAACTACTCCCTCCTCGTCATGGAGAGCACCGGGATGATGAAGATGGCCGCCGGTGAGGGTTCCCCCCTCCGGCAGGGTGCGGGAACAGGGTCTCGATTGACTTTTGGTGGCTACGGAGGCTTCTGGCGGCGGAACTCCTGATCTATGTTGCGTTCTGGAAGTTTTAGGTCACGTAGATATATATGGGTGCAGGAGGTACGTCAGGGGAGCCACGGGGGCCCCACGAGACAGGGGGGCGCGCCCTAGGGGGGGCGCCCCCCACCCTCGTGAGCACCTCGTTCTGTAAGTGCATCTAGTGCCCCTTAGTGATTTTGGTGTATTGAGGACTTATAGGTTAAGGGACTAATGTGTTTGTGAGTGTACACAAGTCTATAAGTCTATGAGGAGTTTGATATTTACAGGAAAAGTCGACCCCTAAAAATGAATATCTTTGACTAAAGATTTTGGTATTTCTCAAGACTTTCATGAAGACTTTGAAAGTGAAGAAATAGGTGTGTCCGTGAAGATTTGATATTCATGCGAGGAATATGAAGCTTGAAGACTTTCGTTTTCATAGTTTTGTTTTTTTCTTTCTTGAGTCATAGGAAACACCGTAGTGTTAAAGGGGGTCGAGGAAATACTAAGGAAAATTTTTCATGTGATGCTCAACTCAAAATCCTACACCTACCAATCCCTTCGAGTGAAGCCATTGGAAATCTCATACAGTTCAGTCAATTTCTTCAGTGGAAGAGACGAAGTTCTTCTGGTCTCTGAGGAATTTGTCCTGACTGAGGAGTTAGGAATTCGCCAGTGCGGATTGCCTACACATTGAGGAACATGATAGCCCTGAGGATTTTGCTACTCAAAATTCCGACCGTTGCTGTGCTATGCGCCAGCTGTCCCAAAATATCTATCCACCTAACGGTCATATCATTGATGGGCATTTATGCCTTATTATGTCGGGCTACTCCCTAGGCTATAAATAGCCGCCCCCTACAACCACTAGCTGGTTGGCTGCTCCGAGAGAAACTGACACTTGTCATTTGAGAGCAACCCATCCTCTGAGGACTTTGAGCGAAAATCATCAAGTGAAGAAAAACCAAAAACCAAAAACCCAAAACCCAAACACCTACAAACCCCAAGCTATTGAGCATCACTAAAGAGATTGATCCTCCGTGGATCCGATGCTTGTTACCTTTGAAGACTGTGCTTCTTCCAGACGGTTAGGTGTCATGGTCTAGAGCATCCAAGAGGAATTGTGGATCGTCGAGTGACCGAGTTTGTGAAGGTTTGGAAGTCGCCTGAAGATTTACCATGAGTGATTGGACGAGGTCTGTGTGACCTTAGTTCAAGGAGAATACGGTGAGGACTGCGTGTCCTGAGCTGCGTGTTCAGGACTGGGTGTCCGGGACTGTGTGTCCTCGAGTTTAAACACTCAGCCGCTCCAACCAGACGTACAACTGAGACAATAGTTGGAACTGGTCTACCAAATCATTGTCTTCACCAAGCTTACTGGTTCCATTTCCTCAACTCTTTCATTTCCTCATAATTGAGTTGTGTACTTGTTCATATCTGTGTTTGAAGACTTTGACTGAAGACTTACTCAATTTCCCCAGTTCAATTTCTACACTCTGTTTGTCTTCATCCTGTGTTATCCTGTGTTTACGCTTCCTGTACTCTGTGCCTGTCTTCATTTCATCATGATGACTATGCTTGTATTCTGTTATGTTTACTTTTGAGTACTTATTCCACTGCTAGTAGTTCTTCGCTAAGGAATTTCCTCATCGGCAAATTCCTCAGTGAAGAATTTCATAAAAATCGCCTATTCACCCCCCTCTAGTCTATATAACGCACTTCCAATTGGTATCAGAGCAAGGTACTCCCTTGTTCTGTGTGATTTTGGTTTAATCGCCTGGAGTTTTAGTTATGTCGACCACAGGTATGATCAAGGTCTCTGCTGGGTGTCCTACCTTCGATGGGATGGACTACCCCTACTGGAAGAATAAGATGCGAATGCATCTTGAAGCAATTGATGACGATCTCTGGTATGTTGTGAAAAATGGTGTTCCCTCAGTCACACCTTCTCTGAATGCTGCTGACGTGAAGAGATTCAAGCAACTCGACTCTCAAGCAAAGAATATCACATGTGGCCATCTGAGCAAAGGACAGTATGGCAGAGTGAGTGCTTTGGAGACAGCGAAGCTTATCTGGGACAGGTTGTCCAAAGTGAATGAAGGAGTCTGAACTCAGCGTGACTCTCGAGTTGATGTTCTTCGCAATCTCTTCAACCGCTTCAAAAGACTCGACAATGAAAATGTTAAACAAACCTTCGATCGCCTCACTGACATCTCAAATGAGCTTCAAGCACTTGGTGCCACTAACATCACCAACCATGAGGTGGTGAAGAAATTGCTGAGATTGCTTGATTCCTCATTTGACACTCTGGCATTGATGATACAAGAACGTGCTGATTACAAGTCACTTGATCCCGCTGATATTCTCGAAAGGCTAAATACTCATGAGTTCCAACTTGCTGAGAAGAGATACCTCTATGGATCGAGCTATGGCAGATCACGTGCTCTGAAGGCCAAGGCAGTGTCTGAATCTGAAGATGAAGATTCTGGTAGCAGTCTTGCTGATCCTGAAGAACTGAGCCATGATCTCGCAATGCTCATGAAGAAATTCCAGAAGTTCTCAAGACGTGGTCGTTTTGGTAAATCCTCAAGAGGTGGTGACTTGAGATTAGATTCCTCATCCCATGATTACAAGAATAAACTCTGCCATAAATGCAAAAAACCTGTACACTACATTCAAGATTGTCCTCAGTGGGAAAAGGAACCGAAGAAAAAGAAGAAGTACAAGGATTACAGTTCTGATGACTCAAAGAAGAAGAAGAAATCTTTAAAGTCCTCATCATCAAGACCCTCAAGGTCCTCATCTCATAAGAAGAGCAGATCCAAGAAGGCTCGAGCATTCATTAGCAAGGAAATGGACTCTGAGGCTGAATCTGAGGAAAGTGAGGAAGAGGAGGAATTTGAGGAGCCAGACCCTGGTGTGGCGAGCCTAGCCCTCGCAACTGCGTTCATCAGCAAATCCATCTTCAACTCTGAAGAAATGGACATCCCCAACACTGATGATGACGACGACGAGGACTACGCTCCCACCTATTGCTTCATGGCAAAAGGCTCAAAGATACTCAAATATCCCTCCTCTGAATCTAGTGAGGATGAATCTGATGAAAACCTCAAACCCAGCTATTCTAAACTTGCTAAGATTGCTGTGAAACTGCAAAAAACTCTTGAAAAGGTTCAAAATATGCTAGATAAAAGTGACGATATGTTGGGCGAGGAAATGGATCGCACTGGAATCTTAACTAAAAATCTTCAGAGACTTCAGTCCAAGTTTGACAATCTTCAAGGTCATCATAACACTCTCCTATCTGATCACGAGAAGCTTTCTTATGAATTTCTTCAAAGAAAGCAAGATCTTGAGCAGTTAAGAGTGAGTTATGAAGATCTTCAAAAGGAGCGTGATTCATTACTTGCTCAACAAATCAGCGCTACACAGGAAGAATTTGTTCCTCCATGTTTGAAGTGCATTGAACGTGAAACTGCTAATTCTTCACCTGAATGTTCAAATACTTCCATTGCTGCAAATTCTTCAACTGGCTCTGCTATCACTAATTCCTCATCTGAGGACATTGCTAGTATTACTGATGATGCAGGGCTGAAGGAATTGTATATGACAGGCATGTACAAAAGCCTCAAAGGCCATCAGGCTCTTTGTGACGTGCTTAAAAAGCAGATCCTCAATAGGAACCCTAGGAAAGAGGGTATTTCCTTTGAGAGGAAACTCAATGCAGATGGTACATATTGGAAGCCTGAGTAGTACCCCAAAACTACATGGGTTGCTGCAAAGGGACCTCCAGTTGATCCATCTAACTTATCTGGATTTGCATGTGAATCTCCTCGTTCTGATGATGAGTCATTTGGCTCCAACTATAAATTGTTCAAAAATCATAATGGTGAAGTATTTGCTAGATATGTTGGCATAACTGCAGGAACGGTCCTCCTATGAAGAAAATCTGGATTCCCAAAAGATGCCTTGAAAATCTTCAGGTGAATGTCATCATGACGCCACCTGTGAAGAATAGGAACCCCAAATCAAATTCTTCATATGGACCAAATTCTTCATATGGATCCAAGTCCTCATACGGACCAAACTCCTCACATGGATCATATTCCTCAAAAGGATCAAAATCCTCATATGAACATCATCGTGCTAACCCGTCTATTTCGTAGGGAAGATCTAAGGATTATGGATATGTGCATTATTCTTCAAATCATTATGTCCATAAGTCCTCGAAGAATTTCTCTGCTTACTCTTATGCTTACTCTAACCCCTCTTATGTGAAATGAAATGGACTGGCTTCTATGCCATCCTTCTCGTATGGAGCTCGCAGAATGATGAACTCTTTGCCACCCCTTCAGATGTGGGTGATGAAGAAAAAGAACTAATCTCTTATGCAGGATCAGGTCTCCAGACGAACTTAAACGTCTAATGAAATTGCTGGAGACCTGAATATGCCTGATAGGACGCAGGCTAATCATGAAGAAATGAACTTTCATTTCTCACGTCCTCATATTGCTTTATCAGTTCTTTTACTTGATGAAATTGATCTGATGAATTGATGTCATATTCTTCACTAATGAAGTATATGAGTTTGTAAGCTGCACTAATTCGTCTGCAGGATGATCAACCCAAAGCCACTGAGTGGGTCCTCGATAGTGGATGTACAAACCACATGACTGGTGACAAGAATCTATTGATGGATGCTCCATTATCTCCATCGCATCTGAAGCATATCATCTTTGCTGACAAAGGCAAAAGTCAGGTATTGGGTCTAGGTAAGGTTGCGATTACAAAGGATCGACACATGGAAAAGTCATGCTTGTTGAGTCCTTAGGATACAACCTTATGTCTGTCTTAATGCTTTGTGATCTTGATATGGTTGTTGTCTTTGGCAAGTACCATTGTGTTGTGGTTATGGAAGCTGACAATTCCAAAGTCTTCGAAGGCTTTAGGAGAGGAGACCTGTATATTGTTGATTTCTCTACAGGACCACAACTAGCCGTGTGCTTACTTGCAAAAGCTTCAGAAGGCTGGCTCTGGCATCGATGACTTGGTCATACAGGCATGAGGAATTTGCACACGCTTGCGAAGAAGAAGCATGTCATTGGCATCGAGAATGTCAAATTCCTAAAGGATCACCTATGCGGAGCCTGTGAAGCTGGGAAGATGACGAAGGCCAAGCATCCAGCAAAGACTATCATGGCCACCACTCGCCCGTTTGAATTGCTTCACATGGATCTCTTTGGTCCTAATAATTATTCTGCTATTCCAAATGAAGCATCTCAATATGGCTTTGTTATTGTTGATGATTATTCTCGCTACACATGGGTACACCTTGTTACTTACAAACATGAAGTGCAGGAAGTCTTCAAACAATTTTCCTCGAAGGCTTCAACCAACTTTGGTGTGAAGATCAAGCACATCAGAAGTGACAATGGCACTGAGTTCAAGAATTCTAGTCTCGATGACTATCTTGATGAACTTGGTATTACTCATGAGTTATCTACTTCTTGCACTCCTCAGCAGAATGACGTCGTGGAGCGCAAGAACATGACTCTTGCTGAGATGGCTCACACTATGCTTGATGAATGCAAAACGCCTCGTCGTTTCTGGACTGAGGCAATTGATACTGCGTGCCACATCATCAACAGAGTATATCTTCACAAATTCTTCAAAAAGACTGCCTATGAACTCCTCATTGATAAGAAACCCAATGTAAGTTATTTCAAAGTCTTCGGTGCTAAATGTTGGATTAGAGATCCTCATCACAACTCAAAATTTGCACCGAAAGCACATGAAGGTTTTATGCTTGGTTACGGAAAGTACTCGCACACCTACAGAGTCTTCAACAACGTTCTTCACAAAGTTGTTGAAACTGTAGATGTGCGGTTCGATGAAACTAATGGCTCGCAAAGAGAGCACCTACCTACTGTGATAGATGAACCAGCACCTGAGGAAACTATCAAGTTCAAGGCTACTGAGGATGTCATTCCTACTGAAGAATCTGCTGAAGAATTCATTCTAGAACATGAAGAACGTCGGGCTAATGCACCTGAAGAAAATGCTGAAGAAAATGGTGCTAAAGAAAACGCTGATCAAATTCTTCAACGACAACCAGCTCATCCTAGCATTGCAAAAGAAGTGCAAGTTGAAAAGATCATCAATGACATCAAAGCGCCAGGTCCTCTCACACACTCAAAAGCTTCACATTTGTCTAACTTTTGTGGGCACTATGCTTTTGTCTCTATTACAGAGCCCACTAAGGTATATGAAGCATTTCTGGAGCCTGAGTGGATTCAGGCCATGCAAGAAGAATTACATCAGTTCGAGCTCAACAATGTCTGGGAACTGGTCAAACGTCCAGATCCTCGCAAGCACAATATCATCGGCACAAAGTGGATCTACCGCAACAAGCAATATGAAAATGGCCTTGTGGTGAGGAATAAGGCACGGCTTGTAGCTCAAGGCTACACACAGGTTGAAGGAATTGATTTCAATGAAACTTTTGCACCTGTTGCTAGACTTGAGGCTATTCGCATATTACTTGCTTATGCTAACCATCATGATATCACTTTATATCAAATGGATGTGAAAAGTGCATTCCTCAATGGTAAGCTTGAGGAAGAAGTATATGTTGCTCAACCCCCAGGTTTTGAAGATCCAAAGAATCCTGACAAAGTCTTCAGACTCAACAAGGCCCTCTATGGCCTCAAGCAGGCCCCACGGGCTTGGTATGATACCTTGAAGGAACTCTTCATGAAGAAAGGCTTCAAACCCGGTTCACTCGACCCTACTCTTTTCACTAAATCTTATGATGGTGAATTGTTTGTGTGCCAAATATATGTTGATGATATTATCTTTGGCTGTACTGACCAACGTTATAGTGATGAATTTGCATATATGATGAGTGAAGAATATCAAATGTCTAGGATGGGAGAGTTGAAATTCTTCTTAGGTCTTCAAATTCGTCAACAACGCAATGGCATATTCATATCTCAGGAGAAATACCTCAAGGATGTACTGAGGAAATTCGGCATGCAAGATTGCAAAGGCGTCAAAATTCCTATGCCCACAAATGGCCATCTGTGCACTGATGAAAATGGTATTGACTTCGATCATAAGGTATACCGCTCCATGATAGGTTCCTTATTGTACTTATGTGCATCTAGGCCAGATATAATGCTTAGTGTTTGCATGTGTGCCCGATTTCAAGCTACACCGAAGGAATCACACCATAAGGCTGTGAAGCATATTCTTCGATATCTAGCTCACACACCAACACTTGGATTATGGTACCCCAAGGGCTCGGCTTTTGATCTCATTGGATATTCTGACTCTGACTATGCTGGTGATCGTGTGGACCGCAAGTCAACATCTGGTACATGTCATTTCCTCGGACGATCTTTGGTCTGTTGGTCCTCGAAGAAACAGAACTGCGTATCACTATCTACTGCTGAAGCTGAGTACATTGCCGCTGGTTCTTGCTGTGCCCAATTGCTATGGATGAAGCAAACTCTCAAGGACTACGGCGTCAACATGAAGAATGTGCCTCTCTTCTGTGACAATGAGAGTGCCATCAAGATTGCTCACAACCCAGTTCAGCACTCGAAGACAAAGCACATTCAGATTCGTCATCATTTTCTTCGTGATCATGTGTTGAAGGGCGACATTTCTATTGAGCATGTGAAGACTGAAGAACAGCTAGCCGATATCTTCACAAAGCCCTTGGATGAGAAGAGATTTAGCAAGCTGCGGTGTGAGCTAAATATCCTAGAACATTCGAATGTTCTTTGAAAAGGACACTCATCGTAACACTTATGCAAAATTGATGACTTAGATGTGCAACACATGAAGAAATCGTTTTCTTCAATCAATGAAGAATAACACTCTTAGTGTGAAGAAATTAATGAAGAATTTGATTCTCAGAACCCTACGATAATTGTACGCGGTGTCTGAAATGATCATTCTTATATGGTGGGTTACGCCACCACCAAAAGTTAAAATTCCTCAAATTATTCATATTCTTCAACTTTGCATAGTCTTCACCGGTTCCGTCGTTTTTCTTCATTGGCTATATATATTTATATATGAGTTTATGTCCTCTACAACATTCACTTATTGCTATTTCTTCAACTTGGTTCTCTGCTAAGTGAATGTGATCGGACCCTTCCCCTCTATGTTGTACTCAACCCAATCTATTCACAAATTCTTCATGTGCGTTCTATTTGAAACTCGTTCAAAATCTTCACTGTGTCCTTGTCAGCTGAAGAAATTGCGAACGGAACTTTAAAACCTATCTTATCGAAATTTTCGGCTTTGCCACTCAAACCGTTCCGCATCCCACGATACACTTATCCACTCACCCACGATCTAACACGATCTCCACCTCTCACTACGTGGGTGACACATGTCATGTGAATGAGAAGGGTCAGGGGCATGTTCGTCCAATTTCTTCGGGCGAACAGTTTTTCACCGTGGCTATAAATACCCCTCCTTCCCTTCCTCACTTCTTTTACTCCGCCCGACCTCTCTCTCCAGCTCGAGCTTCTCAAACCGTAGCACCGTCTCTACTTCATCGCCGCCGGTGAGGAAGAGCTTCACTGCCTCGACCTCGTCACCGACATACTCGTGTCGACCGCGGAAATCTTCACTCCGCCGTCGCCATAGCTGTCTTCCTCCGCCAAGTTAGGGCGTGGAAGATCTACACAGACGAACTTCACATCTCCTCACTCCAGTTCATCATGTTCTTCGTCTAGGGTAATTAAAAGTTACTTTTACTACCCTCGTTGATTCGAATGATTATCTTCAAAATCTTCAAAGGTATTTTTCTTCATAGATTCACACACTAAACACCTCACAAGTCATCTGTTCTTGACTCGTTTCTCTAAGCCATGTTTTTTCTTCAAGATTCCTCAAATGTGTGGATTTTTAATCTACACATCTCTGGAACCTAAGACAAAGAACGCTTAGTGAAATTCTTCAAGAATCATCTGGTCAAATTCCTCAAACTTGTTCTTTTTTCAAAACCTTCTAAGAACGCATATGACCTCTCCAAATTCCTCGCAACTATACTCTGTTCACAGGTACACATGTCAGCTGCTGAATCACTAGGTTCTCATCAACTTAACTCATTTGCAGTGTTCCTCGAAGAAAAGTTGCATACTTCTTCAGAGAATTCAATTGTTCAAATTCCTCAACTGAAGAAAATGGATGACGGTAAGAAGCCACAGAAGGGAGGAAAGAGGCCTAAGGTAAATACATTGTTTGAGATCCCTGATGACATATATGCTGGGTACTGCACACCTACTGAGGAAACCAAGAATGAGCGCAAAGTGCGCATTTAGAATATAGAGAGGACATGGGCAAGAGAATGGAGGGAGTACAGATATATCACTCCTAAGTACATGAAGAAATTCGCACTCAATCCTCCATGCCCAAGTGTCGGTGTACAAAAAGAGGGGTACACTTTTTGTACCCCTATAACTGTGCACGGGCAGTCTAAGCCACGGGCACCACCACACTGAGCAAAGCAAGGGAGGTGAGCCAAGGTAAGGCCGAAGCTCGAGAGAAGCAGAACGACACCAAGACCAAGACCACAAAGAGCAAAGGGGATGAAGCGGACCCCCCCCCCCCCGGAAAAATCCTTGCCGGGAGGCGGTTTTAGCAAACCCGGCAAGACCCTTGCCGTGGCAGCTCGCCCCACACCTACGGAGTGAGTCACCCTTGAGTCCACTGCCCCCATGGGGCAAGGACTCGGGAGACATCCCCGTGGTGGCATGCAGATCTTTGTGAAGACATTCAAGATCAGATACACCCTTTAGAAGATGATGATCCTTGGCGGGATCCCAGCCAAGGAGGACCACAAGGCCCCCGACAAGAGCCTTGCTGGGGATGATAGCAGGAGCCACGGTAAGACCCTTGCCGGGGCCCTGACAAGGCCCTTGCCAAGAACACCCGTAGGGCCACCATCAGGCCCACGCCAGTCAAACCTCCACCGTTGTTCACATGCAGCTGCCGACCCAACCAGTTGGGCAGGCACCTGCGTGGTGGCATGCAGATCTTCGTGGAGACCCACCACTGCGCCACCTTAGCTGCCTGCCTGCCTACATGGCACCGCGGGCGCCGCTGGCCAGGGCGCGTGTCGACACGAGAGGAAGCGGCGACGGACGAGACATGGCTCTCCCCCGTCCCCGATAAAGCAAGGACACCTGGGCAAGACGCATTAAATGCGCCTTGGCATGTAATGCAAGGGATAACCTCACATCACTATACCCTTTCCACCTCCTATGTGCCACTGTGGAAACCCCTTTCCTATAAAAGGAGGCCCGAGGCGACCAGGAGGAGGATTCGGCTTTTTGGAGCTCCTCACGCCCCACAGCTAGCTCAAGAACACAGATATACAATCCACCAAAGCAGGAGTAGGGTTTTATGCATCCTCGCGGCACGAACCTGGATAAACGAAACGTGTGCTATCTGTTTGATCCGCTCTTCTCACGACCCCGCGCTCCGCAACCGTAGTAGGGATTCTTGTGATCCCATAGGTGTCGTTCCCACCGACATCCTTGGCGCGCTAGGTAGGGGAGAGCAGTTGTGAGAATCGGCTCTAGCAGTTAGCCTGGCACTCCTTCATCTTCGTGACCCTTGAAGAAGAAAGGAGGCCAGAAGATCGACACTCGAGCGATCGCAAACAGAAGCTAAGTTGCACTGAACCCTTATTTGTGCTACCCTTCTTATTTGAGGTTATTCCCCCCAGAGATATTTGCTTTGTATGAGAAACCTGCACGCCAGGGGGCTCTACCACGATTGGCAACGCCCTTGCCCTATTTCGAGTCCGCTCAACAGCTCAAGCGGCTGCGTCGAGAATGGCAGAGTAGCCTTCCGCGATCAGCAACGCCCCCGATTCTGACTCGAGTCAAGCTCGACAGTTCGAGCGGCCACGTTCAGAGCGGAAAGGTGGCTCGTCCGGCAGCACGCGTACCCGGCCGGCCATGGGGATCCGTCCCCAAAACGCCGCTCGGGGCTTCCGCGCTGGCGAGCGTACCCAATCGGCGTAGGGCACGCATACAAAGAGGAATTGAACGGGGAAATAACATGCATGAAATTAGAAGTACTGCAAAGTTATATTACATCACATCATTGCTGCGGTTCTAACTAAAGATGAAATTTGTCTTGGTCGTGAACCTACAGCGGCGGTGAATAACGGGATGCCTAATCCCGGCGCTGGCCTTCCACCCTCTTGATTTCGTCGATGCTGCTGATGACGGGCTTGATGCGCTCCTTGAGCACCGTGAGGTCAACACCCTCCGGCAAGCTATCCACCGCGGCACCGAAGTTGAGGTCGGGATTCCAGTACGCCATCTTGGTGAGGACCTTGGTCAGGACCCCCCGGCAAAGTCGCCGAGCTTCCCCGGCCAACGTGGCCGCTCGATTGGAGTGAAGATATGCCAAGGCTCCGAGGACGCCCTAGAAGAATAGGGTCAACTTGGTGTTGACGGTCCCGCTGCGCTCAGGGGCATACCTCACGTTTGGCATCCCCATGGTGGCCAACTGCGAGGTGATCCTGCCGGCGACCTCCTCCAGACGGCTGATCCATCTGTTCTCGCCCGCCACATAATCCTGGTGGGAGGCGGCCTCGTTCACCCGCAGCTGCTTCTCCTCCTCCAGGCTCCTGGTCAAGGTCTCCTCCCGAGCCCTGCTCTCTGACAGCATCTTCTCGAGATCCTCCAGCTTCAGCTTGAGATCTCTGACAGAGTTTTGCGCTTCAGAGAGCTCCCCAGCCCTGCTGATGACCGCTCCTTGCGCCTCCACCAAGGCGCTGTTGAGCATGCTCTTCTTGTTGGACAGCTTGAGGGCCTGCTCCTTCAGCTCGTCCTGCGCCACCACCAACTCCCTTACCGTGCCGGCATGGGCCAGAGCCTGGGCATCAAGTGCCTCCTTGTGCCTCTACTCCAGCTCGCGAGTCCGCCGCGCGACAAGGGCCTCGGGCTCCTCATCCTTGCCACGGAGCGCTGCGGGAACCAACCCCACGCATGCCGCCCACATCACACGCGCCTCCCCACGCCGCGCCATGCGCGGGAAGCATGGGAAGCACAACGTGCGAAGAGACTTACCGCGGTAAAAACCGCCCCACCTGCCCGCGCACCATTTTTGGGCCTAGCCCAACGACGCAATTGCGCTTACGTGTGGCCCAGGCCTGGGGGCTCCTGTCGGTGTACAAAAAGAGGGGTACACTTTTTGTACCCCTATAACTATGAACGGGCAGTCTGAGCCACGGGCACCACCACACTGAGCAAAGCAAGGGAGGTGAGCCAAGGTAAGGCCGAAGCTCGAGAGAAGCAAAACGACGCCAAGACCAAGACCACAAAGAGCAAAGGGGACGAAGTGGACCCCCCGGCAAGATCCTTGCCGGGAGGTGGTTTTAGAAAACCCGGCAAGACCCTTGCCGTGGCAGCTCGCCCCACACCTACGGAGTGAGTCACCCTTGAGTCCACTGCCCCCATGGGGAAAGGATTCGGGAGACATCCCCGTGGTGGCATGCAGATCTTTGTGAAGACATTCAAGATCAGATACACCCTTTAGAAGATGATGATCCTTGGTGGGATCCCAGCCAAGGAGGACCACAAGGCCCCCGGCAAGAGCCTTGCCGGGGATGACAGCAGGCGCCACGGCAAGACCCTTGCCGGGGCCCCGGCAAGGTCCTTGCCAAGAACACCCATAGGGCCACCATCAGGCCCACGCCAGTCAAACCTCCACCGCTGTTCGCATGCAGCTGCCGACCCAACCAGCTGGGCAGGCACCTGCGTGGCGGCATGCGGATCTTCATGGAGACCCACCACTGCGCCACCTCAGCTGCCTGCCTGCCTACATGGCACCGCGGGCGCCGCTGGCCAGGGCGCGTGTCGACACGAGAGGGAGCGGCGACGGACGAGACATGGCTCTCCCCCGTCCCCTATAAAGCAAGGACACCTGGGCAAGACGCATTAAATGCGCCTTGTCATGTAATGCAAGGGATAACCTCACATCACTGTACCCTTTCCACCTCTTGTGTGCCACTGTGGCAACCCCTTTCCTATAAAAGGAGGCCCGAGGCGACCAGGAGGAGGATTCGGCTTTTTGGAGCTCCTCACGCCCCACAGCTAGCTCAAGAACACAGATATACAATCCACCAAAGCAGGAGTAGGGTTTTACGCATCCTCGCGGCCCGAATCTGGATAAACAAACCATGTGCTATCTGTTTGATCCGCTCTTCTCACGACCCTGCGCCCCGCAACTGTAGTAGGGATTCTTGTGATCCCATAGGTGTCGTTCCTACCGACACCAAGAGCTCCATTGGCACCTGGCCAAATCGCTGATCCCACCAGCCTCAAGTGCGGTGAGGACTATCCTAATGAATGGGCCAAACGCCAAGCCAAGTTGGCTAAGCAAGCCAGAGAAGCAGTGAGGAAATTTAATGAAGACTCTGCTGCTGCTGCTGCCTCTGCTGAGGCCTTCGCTGTCAAGCCAAAGAAGGCTATGTCAAAGAAGCCTGCGTGCAAGCCAAGTGCTTCACCAACAATGCCCTCAAGGCCAAGTTCCTCAGCAATGCCCTCACGACCAGAATCCTCAAAGCCCTCACGGCAAATTCCTCATGCTGCTCATGTTCCTCCAAAGTCCTCAGCTCCTCCGCCAAAGCCTTCAGCTGTTCCGACTAAATCCTCAGCACTTGTGCATCTCGCCTCGTGCCAAAGGACTGCTGGCATCTCCATTGCCTCAGGTGTCTCAGCTAGTTCCTCAGCTGCACCAAGTTCCTCAGCTGGCCCCTCACCGTTGAAGACAAAGGCCACTGCTGGACGAGGTCCTCGTCCAAGTCCTCAAAAGAAGCAAGTCGCTTTCCAAGTGCCGTCTGATGAAGACGAAGCTGATGATGATGAACTTGCAGAAATCATCAGAGACAGGCAAGTCAGGGCCGCTAGAGCCAAAGGATCAGAGGTGCCACTGCTTTTGGATCCCAAGTTGATCCTCGACTACATTGATGTCTGGCAAGGACCCCAACACTCCCTTGCCTGACTTCAAGCTGACTCCTGGCCAGAGTCACATGCTGACCCACTTCATTCAAGAAGAAAAGTGGAAATTTGAGAAGGCCAGGCAGATCAAGAAAGCGCAGTACAAGAAAGAGTGCTATCTGAAGAAAAACGTTGTCTCTATGACAACTGAAAAACTTGTCACTATTCAGACTGAGATTAAGGAACTCAGTGATGACTTTGACGCATATCGCGCTGATTGGCTTGGAGCCAAGGTTCGTTTTGTGAAACTTGCGGATAACTTCACTTCCAATGTTGCAGCCCCAATGCAACAGGAAATTCCTCAGGCTGAAGCATCTGCTCAGCCTACTGAAGAAAATGCCAGCACCGCTGATGAAAATCAGGCTGCTGAAGATAATGTGAGTTCCAGGGCTGATGACTGCATTCCAGCGGCTAAAGAAATTGCCAGGGCACCCACTAGTGCTGTGCCTGAAGAAACTGAAAAACTCAGGGCAACTGCATCAGTTGTGCCTGAAGAAAATCAACCAGATTCCTCAGCTGCTCTTGCACCAACTTCAACTCTAATCCTTCCATCTACATCAGATGTGAAGAAGACCAAGGCTGCAGAGCGTGCTGGAGTGAAGAAAAGGAAAGCATCATTTGCTTCAGATTCTTCAGCTCCAAAGAAAATGAAGCCTATGACAAGTTCATTTGCAAATGCGATTGATGCTGTTCTCATCTCAACCAGGCCATCAAAGGACCTTGTTCCTTTTGATGAAGAATATGTGATCCCCAGCGGATCTGATGAAGAAACTCCTTCTGCTGCTTCGTCTGAATCGTTGGATGAAGAAATTGAAGTGGATGCGATCCCTTCAACACCTATCATCTCCTCCCCTATGCCTCAGTTCACAGCTGAAGAGGCTGGCGTTGAAGAAATGGAAGATGAAGATGTGGACATTGGCTGCTCCACACCCGTAATCAGTGATGAATTCTGGGAAAGTCAGCATCCAAACTCTCCAATGTTCACCCCTCTACAGCAAATTCCTCAGTCCCCCACATAAACTGTTCACATGGGCTCTGAAAAAACTCATCCCACTCCATCTGTCCATGAGGAAATTCCAGCCACTAGCGCTGAAGAAACTGTTGCTGCTGAACAACCAATGACGCAGACTGCCACTGAGGAGGACCCAGAAATTCCTCAGCCTGAAGAACCTGCGATTGAGATTCCTGAGGTCGTGATGCAACTCACTGACACTCCTCTGCCGAAGCCAAATGATCCATTCTCACGCAAGCAAAAGTTCAAGGCTGATGATTTCTTCGGTGAGCATGTATTCTTCAAAGATTACAACCCATATGACTCTACTCGCATTAGGAAGAGGCGGTTCTGGACTGCTAGTCAAGCTAATTTCTATTCCTCAGTGCTGTTCAACAAGGAGAAGATCTTCTACCATGAGCATATTCCTCACGTGGATATGGAATCTCTGCCGTGCTTCGCACTAGTCCTCAGTGTTCTTCACGATGCTGGGCTGCTAAACTTTTGCTCTGACATCTGTGATTGGAATGAAGAACTGATTCTTCAATTCTATGCAACGCTGCATATCACCGGAGATGCTGAAGATGTGAATTCATGGGTGCTGGACTGGATGTCTGAAAACACTCACTACACTGCACCAGCCTCTGAATTGCTTCATGCTCTACCACTCAGTCCTCCCCTTGAAGAAGCTCGCTGCATCTACAGTGAACCTGAGCTCACACATCATTACATGCAGGTGCTGATGAAACCTTTGAAGCCAGGTCAAGCACCAAGAACCAAATTCCTCGTGAAGGAATTGTTGTACGTGCCCAAAACTGTCTATCGTATTCTTACGAGGACAATCAGTCCCATCAAAGGCCACGACTCATTTGATGAGAAAATTGTTGGCATCATGAAGAATCTGGTATTCAACATCGTTCATGGCATTCCTGTCAATTATCATGATTTCTTCATGAGGACTATGGCAAATGTTGCACTGTCTCCGTTTGAGCTGAAGCCTTATGCACCTTGGATTATGAGATTCCTCAGGACAAGGTCTTCACTCAACTACAAAGCTGATTTCCAGAATCACCTCAGCTACTTTCCCCCAATTGAAGTCCTCAAGCAGACATATTCCTCGGTTGATGGAAAGGGCAAGGCACCAGCTGTAATAGATGAAGGCATTCGTCCATTGGATGGTCAGTTTCACAAAGCTGCATCTTATTCCACCAATGATGACTCTGCCACACATGACTCTGCCAATGCACCCAAGTCCACTCCTCAAGCCACTGCTCCGTGCGTGATGACTTACCGTGAACTTCTGCTTAGTTTTCACCAGAAGGTGGATCGAAATCACAAATGGGTTAAGCGTCAGTTTGGTTCACTTCTTCACAACATGACTGCCACACACAATGCAGTGAAGAAAAACCACTACTACCTCCATCAAGTCTTCGGTCGCACCTGGACAATCCTGTCACATCTGTACGGTGAAGAAGATCTGAAGAACATGGGTCTCGAAGAAGATTTTGACTGGTCTGCACCTCCACCAAAGAAATTCAAGAAGGTCAAGGTTCCTTCTCCGGTGGCCAGCTCATATTCTTCATCGCGCGACACTGATGAACATGAAGATTTGGACGACACTGCGGCAGGCCCTACATCAACAAACGACCCCAACAACGCTGGCGCTCCTTTATCAACATGATTATCTTCAGGGGCATTAGTCCTCATTTTCGATCCTTTTGGTCATTCGATGACAAAGGGGAGAAATATGAGTTAGTCTTCAAGCGGGTCTACTATATGGGCGTTTTCTTGCTAAGTTATAACTCTCGTTCTTCTGAAACTTTATTGGATCGAGTTGTAATCTTAAACCCAATGGTGCTCTGATACTTTTGATGCACTGTGCTCTGATACTTTTGATGCACTATGCTCTGATACTTTTGATGCACTATTCTGCATGCTTATTCCTCGTTAATATTATTACACGCATGCTGAATTTCATCAGGCACCATATTTCATCATGCATTTCAAATTCTTCATATTATATGTTAAATGCGTGTATGAATTACAAGATATAGGGGAGATCTCCATGATTCAACTCTTCAAGTGTGCATTGCTTCAAAAGCAAATTCCTCACTATGCACATCTTCAGGGGGAGTTCTTCTATATCTTGCAATTAAATTCCTCAATATCAGTAGTTACACTTCATATGTTTATCCCCGTTGAAAACTTAACATATATTGTCATCAATCACCAAAAGGGGGAGATTGTAAGTGCATCTAGTGCCCCTTAGTGATTTTGGTGTATTGAAGACTTATAGGTTAAGGGACTAATGCGTTTGTGAGTGTACACAGGTCTATAAGTCTATGAGGAGTTTGATATTTACAGGAAAAGTCAACCCCTAAAAATGAATATCTTCGACTGAAGATTTTGGTATTTCTGAAGACTTTCATGAAGACTTTGAAAGTGAAGAAATTGGTGTGTCCGTGAAGACTTGATATTCATGCGAGGAATATGAAGCTTGAAGACTTTCGTTTTCATAGTTTTGTTTTTTCTCTTTCTTGAGTCATAGGAAACACCGTACTGTTAAAGGGGGTCGAGGAAATACTAAGGAAAAATTTCCATGTGATGCTCAACTCAAAATCCTACACCTACCAATCCCTTCGAGTGAAGCCATTGGAAATCTCATACAGTTCAGTCAATTTCTTCAGTGACAGAGACGAAGTTCTTCTGGTCTCTGAGGAATTTGTCCTGACTGAGGAGTTAGGAATTCGCCAGTGCGGATTGCCTACACAGTGAGGAACATGATAGCCCTGAGGATTTTGCTACTCAAAATTCCGACCGTTGCTGTGCTATGCGCCAGCTGTCCCAAAATATCTATCCACCTAACAGTCATATCATTGAAGGACATTTATGTCTTATCATGTCGGGCTGCTCCCTAGGCTATAAATAGCCGCCCCCTACAACCACTAGCTGGTTGGCTGCTCCGAGAGAAACTGACACTTGTCATTTGAGAGCAACCCATCCTCTGAGGACTTTGAGCAAAAATCATCAAGTGAGGAAAAACCAAAAACCCAAAACCCAAACACCTACAAACCCCAAGCGATTGAGCATCACTGAAGACATTGATCTTGCGTGGATCCGATGCTTGTTACCTTTGAAGACTGTGCTTCTTCCAGATGGTTAGGCGTCATGGTCTAGAGCATCCAAGAGGAATTGTGGATCGCCGAGTGACCGAGTTTGTGAAGGTTTGGAAGTCGCCTGAAGACTTACCACGAGTGATTGGACGAGGTCTGTGTGACCTTAGTTCAAGGAGAATACGGTGAGGACTGCGTGTCCTGAGCTGCGTGTTCAGGACTGGGTGTCTGGGACTGTGTGTCCTCGAGTTTAAACACTCAGCCGCTCCAACCAGACGTATAACTGAGACAGCAGTTGGAACTGGTCTACCAAATCATTGTCTTCACCAAGCTTACTGGTTCCATTTCCTCAACTCTTTCATTTCCTCATAATTGAGTTGTGTACTTGTTCATATCTGTGTTTGAAGACTTTGATTAAAGACTTTCTCAATTTCCTCAGTTCAATTTCTTCAGTCTATTTGTCTTCATCCTGTGTTATCCTGTGCTTACGCTTCCTGTACTCTGTGTCTGTCTTCATTTCATCATGATGACTATGCTTGTATTCTATTATGTTTACTTTTGAGTACTTATTCCGCTGCTAGTAGTTCTTCACTAAGGAATTTCCTCACCGACAAATTCCTCAGTGAAGAATTTCATAAAAATCGCCTATTCACCCCCTCTAGTTGATATAACGCACTTTCACGTTCCTTCCTTGACGTAGGGTCCAAGTCCATCGGGTGTGTTTCCTTCCAAAAATAACTTCTCCAATTGATTTCGTTCCGTTTCGACTCCGTCTGATATTCCTTTTCTTCAAAACACTGAAATAGGCATAAAACAACAAATCTGGGTTGGGCCTCAGGTTAATAGGTTAGTCCCAAAAGTAATATAAAAGTGGATAATAAAGCCCAATAATGCCCAAAACAGTAGATAATATAGCATGGAGCAATCAAAAATTATAGATACGTTGGAGACGTATCACGCACCCGCTTGCCTTTAACGACGGCGCAGTCCACCCAGGACCTGTCTGCAGCTAGGTACACTCCGCCACCGTGTCGACGACGTCCATGGTGGACACCATGCCCGACAGGTGTTAGGTCAAATGTCATTGAACTTATTTTCGAATGCCATGTCATTTTTAGAGTACAAAGGATGGAGGGGGACTCTACCATGGAGGATGAGTTGTTGTGCGATGCGTGGTTCGCCATATCCATGAATTCTGTAGGCAGGAGCGAAAGTGGGCTCTTCTGACAGCGCATGCATGATTCGTTTCACGCGCGAAAGCACATTGCGTCCTACGCCATGCACATCATCTATGATCGCAATGATCGCAATGTGAAGTCGTTATCGTATCAATGGTACGCCATCCAGAGCACCATCACCAAGTTTTGTGACGTGGTTGCTTGGCTGGAGGCAAGGTCATCATTGCATGCGATAGCGGAGGAGATCGTAAGTTTTTCTTCTTCTTGCTCAACTTGTTGATTAAATTATTCATTAACTTAATGTTTCTCTACACATTGTGTAGCCCGTACGCGCTGCCGTGATGTACCACAGGATAAAGGGACGACCATTTACATACATACACTATTGGATGAAGCCGAAGGGGCACTATGTGTGGTTTCTGCAAAAAAGGGCACTATGTGTGGGATGACATGATCCATTCATAAAAAAACTTGTTGAACATCCGGTTAATCTCGTTGAATTTGAACTATTTCTCGTTGAATTTGAACTATTATTTTACTATACTTACTTGTATGCTATGCATGGATTATTTGGGTTGTTTTCTATCAGAACATTGATGAATTCCATCGGGTTTGCTGAATTTCATCTGATATGTTGAAACCCGCTTGATAGTATGCATATAGTGTTGGAAGGTCAGCTTCGGCATCCCTGTCCGCGGACTAGTCCTCTGTCCATGGACGGATGCGAGAGAAAATTTTTGGTTCAACGTTGAAGATGCTTTAAGTAACTACTCCCTCCGTTCTCAAAGGAAATGCATATAACTTTTGACTCAAGTCAAAGGGTGCAAAGTTTGTAGGAAAAACTGCAAACAACTACAAAACAAAATTAATTTAATTAGTATTGTTAAATCCATAATAAAATATAGTTTATATTATATCTATTTTCTATTTAGTCTTGTAGTTGCTGGTAGTTTTTCCTATAAACTTAATCAAACTTTGCACCGTTTGACTTGAGCAAAAAGTTACATCCCTTGCTTTTGGAAACGGAAGAGTCTAAACTTGTTGACATACGAAGCGGGTACAAGTGAGAAGTCACGTGGATGAGAAACAACATCTCTTACTTTCATGTCATTTTTAGGCATCCTGACCCCCGCGTTACACCTCGCTCGGGCGACACGGGTGGTACTCCAACCCTAGCCGCCGTTGGGGCCGACCCTCTCCCTTCCTTCCTCCCACCGTCGGTGGAGGACGCCGCCAGCCTGCGCTCGGTGGCCGACGGCGGTGGCGGGGGTTCTCTCGCTCCCGTGTCTTAGGGGCGCGAATGGAGGCGCGACCGATCTAGCGAAGCGGCGGCGATGACTGCTGAGGTGATGGCTGTGGCGGCGGCCGATCTAGCGAAGCGGCGGCGATGGCTCCGGCTCCGGCGACGGCGACGACGACGCGTCATCTGGCTTTCGATCGGCGGCGGCGTCGAGGGCCTGGTGGACTTCTTGTCGGCACCTTCGGTCAGATCTAATCTGGCCAGTGCATCCGTCGGTGTGGACATCTTCTCCGTCGGAGGTGGCCGGCCAGAGGGTGGGTGGTCAGATCTCGAGATCCGTCATCTAGTCCCGGCTACGAGTTGGGGAGACAAAGTTGCTGGTGAAAACCGAGCCGACGGCAGGCGATGGTGGCGTTTTGCGTCGTTACATTCATTAAGGCATTATTGTGTAACTACTGTCGACCCACTCATGCTGCTCCGGGGGAAATCATAGGACCTTGTTTTCCAGATCGGACGATGGCGGCACTGCGGTGTCGTTCCTCTCTTGGGAGCATCGTTTATGGAGCAGCGCTGGAAGTTAGAGGTAGAAGGTGAAGCGGCTTCATCTTGCATGGAGCTTCGGTGGAGATGTCAAGTCATGCCTGGTAGGTGCTACGCTTTGTCATGCCTGGTCGGCAGGTGCTACGCACGACAGATTTTCCAGAGATTTCAAGTTGTATCAGCTGGTGGTACTTGGTGGCATGGTGCTGAGGTGTAACGGCGGCAACCGTGACGTGCTCAACAGTTCGCGCGCAAGGAGGTGGTGGCATTGGGCGCCATGGTGGTGTCGACGGCAGCTAGACCGGGCAAGGATGATGCGTCAGTACAACTCTGAAGTTGGAGCGGTGGTAGTTGGTGGTGGCGGCCTCTGAGAGCGTGCCGGACCGATGTGTGTCCCATACCTGACAAGTGGCTCGGTTGGGGCACCAGGTCTTAGATGTTAGGCTTGACTGCGAGGTCTGTTGTATTAGGCCCGGACTATCAGCATCCGTTCATTAATTAGATAGAAGTAGCGATAGATGTTGCCTAGACGATGGTTTCAGACTTTTTGCTGTTTTCTTTGTATGGTCTTGTGTGAATAATTAATAAAATGGCTGTATGTATTGTTCAGAAATAGAGGTCGAAGGTCTTCCTTCTTTAAAGAAAAAGTGTCGGTTACACTTAGCGGGATTGTCCATGCTTAGGATCAGTCCATTGTGGAGGTAGCACAATTTGATCTTTTTTAATTCAGGATACCTTCGTTTATCAAATTCGTTTATTGCTTGTGACTCGAAAATCTGAGTGGACGAGTGCTTGGTACATGAAGTCCATTCAGAAGTTTCTATTCTGGTGTAGGTTCCATCTAAATTCATTTGTGACCTTGAGATAATTGGACAATCTAGCGCCCAAACATGGCATTACAGCTAGCAAGTCGAGGCCCAACCAAAACATGGGCAAACATCACATTAGGCGGAGACAAGCCACATAGTTATGTAGTTGTATCACTTTTGTTTTAAAAAATATTATAAAACAAATATTGTTCTCGGAGAGTGGTATTACTGAACCACGAATCCTCCTAGAAGCGAATCTTAGAATTGTTCTTTGATAGAAATATCCAAAGCAAAAGAAAAGGGTCCCGATAATGTCCACATGTGTGGGCGTTAAGGGGTTTGGCCACATATTTCATGTGGTATCTAAGAGAATCAGTCTACACATCTACGTGTGGGTAAAGAAAGTAATGCCCACACGTTTGGTCTTTTGCCCAGCGATTCTTTCCATATGTCTATGTGTGGGCAAAATAGATAACGTTCACACGCCCGTACGTTCGGCCTCCTACCTCGCGGTCCCGCACATCTCGCGTGACAGTCACCACGCGTCCCCGCAGTTGTCATCGTCCGGACCCTCTTCCATGCTCGTTTATTTGCAGTTGGCATGTTGCTGAACTACAATTGGCATGTCTGACAACTACAGTTGCCATGGTTGCTTAACTGCAGTTGCCATCTTAGATCAAGTGCCGGATGCCATTTTTGGACAATTGCAGTTGTTGCCATGTATGATCTGGTCTACTACAGTTGCCATGATTTGAAAACTTTAACAGTTGCCACCTACCAACACTAGGCAGTTGCCATGTAGCACTACAAAAAGACATGGCAAAATAACATGATCGGGTAAAACGAGAGTTGACATCTTCTTACAAGCATATTAAGGCAGTTGCCATGTACCCTGCAAAACATATGGCAACTGACAACTTTGGGTGTAGGAGAGGAGACGGGCGTGTGGGCGAACTGATAAACGCCCACACACAAGCCCCTTTGCGTGCGTGAAAACTGGTGTATGGGCGAACTGCTAAATGGCCAGACACCAGCCTGCCCCCCCCCCCCCATATGGTGAAACGGACGCGTGGGCGACCAATAAATGCGCACACACCAGCCCAGTCCCGCGTGGCATAAAGAAACTGACAAACATATGCCAAGATTCATGCAAACACAAACGAACGTTTATCCATGCGTGTGGGCGTTATCTTTTTCAAAAGAAAATTTTCTTTAAATTTCATGAGACTATTTCAAGAATGTGAATCTCGTGGTTTACAATGCCCCCAGAGAGAGAGAGAGTGTGTGTGTGTGTGTCTTTGAGCGTATATAAAAAATTATTTACTAAGAAAGGTGATGTTCTTAACCTTAAGGTCTTGAATTGGAAGACGGGCCTATTCTTTTTGGATAGAAATAATATCCTATTTAGCCAATTATTTTCACTATCACATTGCAAGGAAAATCTGCATTTGAATTAGTCCAACTTCTATAGTTCCCTCTTTAGAATTTTGAAAAGGTGAAGTATATGCAGAACCATGCATAATGTTGAGCACTGAGTTGATAAGGAGTCTCTCCGGCCAAGAAAAACTTGCCCTTCCAACATATCTGGCGTTTCTCTAAGCGCCCCTCCACATATTTTAAATGGTCACATGAAAGCTTGTGAAAATGAATCAGGATTCTCAAATATCACAGAGGTAATTGGCCTCAGCTCACAACTTATGTCTCTTTTGGTTTGGAGGAATTTCATAGAAATTTTAGAGGATAAGATTTTTTTTCCTTTAGAGCCCTTTGGTTCATAGGAATAGATTCCTATTTCTACATATGATTGGTTTCTATCCTCCATATTTCATGGAAAAATAAAAATGAGTCTAGACTCAATGAAAAAATTTCTTTAGTGTCAATCAAATGACATCTCGTTTCCTATTACTACTCATAGGATTTGAGATACATGTCATTTCATTTCCTACAAAATTTCTATTCATATGATAATCCTATCATATGAATCAAGAGAGGCCTTAATAACCAAGTGTACTGAGCCACCAAGCCTCGAAGGTCCAAATTAAGTAAGACCATACCGTCCTATCACTGCATATACTAGTACCAACTTGTAGCATTATTTAGTCATCACATCAGCACCGGGCTTGCATGCATGCACGGAAAACATTCTCATATGTATATACTCCCTCCACTCTAAAATATAGTGAGGCCGCGCTTCCCGAGGTCCAATTTTGACCATAAATTTAACCAACGAGACCAACTGCGGTGGAAGAAAAAATTATATAATTGAAAAATTCTTTCGAATACGAATTCACTGATATAATTTTTGCTCCCGCCGCAATCGGTCTTGATAGTTAAATTTACGGTCAAAGTTGAAGCACGTGGATAAAGAAAGCACTACATTATAGAATGGAGGGAGTACACACGTTTCGTACAAAAGGAATGGAAGGCCAGTGCATTATCCATTGCTAATTTATTATATACAACCCTCGTGACCTTCGCGGCTGAATTTGCGTGGGCGGCATCTCAAGCAAAATCATAGGATCATCAAATGTTCATGAACATGTACGGATGTGTCTATGGATAGCCTAATTATCCAACCATATTCATCAAATATAGATAACCTATGACCGATAGTGGGTCAGGCGGAACTAGATGAAAAAAATTTGTAGGACGCATGGCTTGTCGGGGTATATATGATCCAACTGACAGTCGGCTGAGCAGACATTCGGACTTCACTAGAGCTCCCCTCAGTTTGGTGTCGGTTTGTAAGATTTCACACATCTGGACTAGTCCGGATCTATTTGGTGACCGTGTTGAATGTCTAAACTGTCTGAACCATTCAGCCCAGACAATTTGATGACCGGTATTAGAGTTACCCTCAGACCATTTCCAATAATTCCATATCTAGAAAATAACCATCGTCCGGAGGAAATTAGGTCAAAACAAAGCCCTCCAACAGTTCACAGTTTCTGTAAATGCAAAAAAAAAAAATCATGGGATCTCGTATAATCTTGAAAACTTTCCCTCCATCTATGGAAAGATGGACCCTTTCATACATGTGCCACATCAGCTAATCACCATTGGAGTCCGCTGCATCGCGGCCGCCGCCGGCCCCGCCAACCACCACCGACGCCGCTGATTGGCGCGCCATCGCCGTCAACCACTGCGAAAAATTACTAGAACTGAGAAAAGACGCCACCTCGGAATTTCCTCTAAATAATACTCCTTCCGTTCCAAAATATAGTGCGCCCGCGTTTCCCGAGGTTCAACTTTGACCATAAATTTAACCAACAAGACCAACTGCGGTAGAAGAAAAAATTATATAATTAAAAACTTCTTTCGAATACGAATTCATGGATATTATTTTTGCTCCCGCTGCAATCGGTCTTGATAGTTAAAATTGCGGTCAAAGTTGAAGCACGTGGATAGAGGAAGCACTACATTGTGGAATGGAGGGAGTATGCGCGGTGGGTGGTTTTATGGGGAGTCTTCTACGGAAAGTGTTGGAGATGCTCGTAGCGGTTAGCTGCATGCGCTCCGTGCACGCATTGCATCTATAAAATGCACGCACCACCCTGTCCTTGCAACTTGGAACTTGCCATGCCTGATCTGTCCATAGGCTCTCGACAGAAGACACAGAGAGGATCGACGGGATAAGTTTTTCTTCTCCTTTTCTTTGCGGGAATGGCGACCACGCAAGAAGTTTAAGAAAAAAGAAAGTTTGAGCTTTATTCATTAGAAATAATCATTCCATCGTTCATGAGGATTGGTACAATTGCATTATGTGGTTCCTCGAGCCAATCATAAATGAAGGAAAATCTAGCCAAGTTGACAAGTTCATGAGCATTTTTATTTGCTTCTCTATTATAATTCTCGAATCTAGAAATAGAAAAATCACAAGCTAAGTGAAAACAACCATAAAAAATTGCAGCTGCTGGCCCCGACGATGTCCTCCTTCGTTCATCGTCTCGATCACCTTCATATTATCCGAATTAATAATTATGCAATTACAACCCATCCTTTGCGCAAGCGATAGGCCGAATTTTTAACGCCAAAGCTTCAGCCATCAACACATCTACACACCAGTCAATCTTATCATTTTCCCACCGATGAACCTACCTTTGTCATCTCTTAAGACCGCCCCGATCGTACCCCTGAGAAGGTCGTGGTCAAAAGAAGCATCAACGTTAAGTTTAATAAATCCCGTCGGAGGGTTAGACCATCCTCCTCTTTTCATGGAAGTCTTCGGCGAGGAGGAATTAACAAAATTGGCAGTGAGAGCATGTATCTCCATGGATATCTGTTGTGCATTATGAATAGTCTCATTGTGTATCAATTTGCGTCTTTCCCATCACAAATACCAGACTGATATAGCAGTTATATCACACACATTTCAAGTGTCCATAATACATAGTTCCTGATCTGATAACAAAAATAAATATTTTAAAATTGCCTCACCTGCATAGTCTGTTTTACAAGCTCAGCCCATGCGTAACGTATAGGCGACAACGCCTGAAGCTAGTAGTGAGCCAAACCATGGTGCACTGCTGCTAGTCCCTCATCACCTTTAAAACCATCAATATCTATGCGTCGCGTACATGTAAAACGTTAAAGAATGGAGCATATATGCGTGCGTGCATGTTTCGTCTGGTACGCAGCTGGCCTTGTGATGTCGTAAGTGTGTGTGCGCGCGCGCAGGAGAGGGGGTGTGGGCAGGAGAGGGCGAACGAATCTGCTCGTGAAGAGGGGCATGCACCAAGGGCGTTGTTGCGGAGTGGGCTTGACAAAATAGTGGCAGGGGTGATGAGCTTGCGCGACAAAGGTATATCACGCGCGCCTTTCTGGAGCTGGGGCTTCATCTTCATCCACGCACTCAACTACCCACGGGTTTGATAATACTATAACTGTTTTTCCTTTTTGCGTCATAAAAATAATACGTAATACTATAATTGTACTTGTTGAGTATAATGTTTATTAGGAAAGATGAAATAGATTAGGATTTGTTTTGACTTGTCTTGTACTCCAACTAGATGATTGTACTCATATATATATATATATATATATATATATATATATATATATATATATATATATATATATATGCTCACGAGGCTCAAGCAATACAACGACTATTCCATCAATCCTCCCTCCCTTCTAACATGAAATCTATCACAAGTCAATCCTAAACTCTAGCCGCCGTTGTTTCCGCACCCGCGCGCCGCCCCCGAGGTGATCGGCCTCCGTGACCACCGTCGGGGGCCGCGCCGCCCGTACCTAGGGTTCGTCCGCCGGTCGTGTTGACCAGCTGCCCTAGAGAGTCTTTTTTCCCGCCCCTTTGATCTGGATTTTCTCTTTTCTTGCCGGTCGCTTTGATCGGCATCTCTTTTTTGGTTTTCCGATCTATGTGATCCGGTTTGCGTCGCCCACCACCATCGTCGATCCCGTGTGCCTTTACTCCAACACCGACGTGATTGGTCGGCTTCTTCACGACCCGGTGGCCTCGCGCGTCGTCTGCGCGTCTACCCGTCGGTCGCCCTGACCCGGCGGCCTCGCGCGGCGTCCGCGCGTTGGTCCGCCGGTCGCCCCGACCCAGCGGCCTCGCGTCATGTGGCGGCCCTTCACCGCCGCCGTTCGCACGACGGCCCGTTCGTCGATCTATGCCGGCCGTCACCGCCCCGCTCCAACCGGGACTCCTGCATCACCCCGACCCGGCGGCCTCGCGCCATGCTGCGGCCAATCATAGTCGCCCTGCGCCGGCTTTATCTCGGACTCCGCCGCCACCACGCCTCCACCGAGCGGCATCCCCGACCTCGCGCGCAATCGGCTTGATCACCCGCTCGCCGCCATGATCCGCCTCATCTCCGCCGCGCGACCAACCTGGCCCGTCGGTTACGCGCGCTTCCGCAGGTCCCGTGAAGATCGTCCCCGAGTTCAGCGCGCCTCTCCACTGATCGAGCATCGGCCTACCATTGCGTCGCCCCGTCGAGCCGCAGCGCCGCCACCCCGTGGTTCTCCTCGCGGCTGCATCGACTCGTGCGTCGCCGCTGCGTCGCCCCTTCGGGCCATAGCGTCGCGATACGCGGTCCCCGCCGCCGCCCCGAGGCCGTCCCCGCGGTTGCACCGACTCACGAACCGCAGTTGTGTCGCCCCTTTGGGCCGCAACATCGTGGCCCGCGGTCCCCGCCGCTGCTCAGAGGTCTTCCCGCCATCGCCCCGACCCGCATGCCGCCGCTGCGTCGCCCCCACGGGCCGTAGCGCCGCGCCCCACGGCCCGCTCCGCCATCACAGCGCGTCGACCTCCCGTGGTACGCGCCGCGCCGTCTTCCTTGATGCGGGAACGCCATCGTCCGCGCCGGTCTTCGTCACGCTGTCAGGATTCTTCGCCTACTTCGAGCATCGCCGCCGCACTCCTAACCTCGCGGCCGCCAGGCCGCCGCCGCCGCTGCCGCGAGGCCGCCGCCGCCGCTCTTCTTTGGCCACAGCCGCCGTCAGGCCGCCGCCGCCTCTCTTCTTTGGCTGCCACCCCTTCGTCTTCGTCCAAGCACCAGCCCGTCGCCAGCGCCGTCGTCCACTTCGTCTACTCCGACCACCGTTGGTGACATCGACCCCGCGCCGATGGACGCTGCAATCGTCATTGAGTTCTTTTCTGCTGGCCCCTCCGACTTCTCCGACATGGCGTATAGCTCGTGCAGGTCCCTCGTCTACGCATGCCCGGTGCTGGCAACACCGATGCGTGCCTTCATCCACGACATGTCCCCGGTCCTGGCAAGCCTGGTTGGCGCTTCGTCACCTTCATCTTCGTCCGTCTACGCATGCCCGGTGCTGGCAACACCGGTGCATGCCTTCGTCCATGATGTGTCCCGGGCTTGGCAAACCCGCCGCGACGCGTCGTCAACAACATCTCCTTATCGGCGCACCACTACTTCGACACCACTGCGCCCATGCTAACTCGGCGCCCCCTTGCGCCCGCGGCTCCACGGCGACTTTGTCGACACCGGCCACCCCGACTCGACATCGACCACGGCATTCTTCGCATGGCTACCTCGACCACGGCTCCACCACCCATGCTCTCGGCTACATCGACAAATGACACAAAGGGCTACCTCCTGCTTGAGTAACCTCGTTGGTTTCCACTCCATCCACGACTCTGCGATGCATCGACCGTTACGACTATGGGGGGTGTTTGTCGGCTTGCCTTTGGATTCTTCTCCAGTCTCATTGTCTGCGTCGCTACCGTTGTGACTGCGGGGGGATGTTGAGTATAATGTTTATTAGGAAAGACGAGATAGACTAGGATTTGTTCTGGCTTGTCTTGTACTCCAAGTAGATGATTATACTCCTATATATATTCCCACGAGGCTCAAGCAATACAACGACTATTCCACCAATCCTCTCTCCCTTCTAACAATACCCCCCCCCCCCGTTTGGAAAAACTTGTCCCAAATTTGTTCCTCGAATGAATGTATTTAGGACTAATTTGGTGCTAGATACATCCATTTAAGGGACAAGTTTTTTCGAACGAAGGGAGTATATGCTAACAATTAATACCGGATTAATTCTAAGCTAAATTAAGGAAAAAAGGTAGCGTATTTTTGTGCCTAGCCTGTGCATAAGAGCTTGTCTGCGAACATGGGGAAGTGATAGACGCCCAAATTTGGGCCGGACGCCGCGCAACCATTTGATTCGATATCTGACAGCTGTCAGATGAGCCAGGTCAACCTACCCCGCCCTATTCTCGTGTCTTTCTTCTCTTCCCCCCTCGCCGCTAGCGCGCTCTCGTGTGCCCGCCAGTGACCACGCCCAACCTCACGAAGAGCTCGAAAGCGTCCGCGATGAGCACTTCCATTCGCCGTCACTGCTCGCCCCACTCGTCGCACTGCTGGTCCCACAGCTCGTCGCCGGTTGCAAGTCCCTCAGTTGACACGCTATAGTTCAAGATCCCAGTGCGATGCTCACCGCTCCTCGCCGCCGATGCTCATTGCGCATGTTTCCCCGCGAACGATGGCCACATGTCTCTGGCATCCAAAATGGATGTAAAAAAATTCTCGCCCAATCGTAGCAAAAACCGTTGGTGGTTGCAGCAAAAACGCCATTGCCGTCGTCGCGGGTCATTGCTCTGCCATGATGGATGTAGCAAAAAATCTTGTCGGTTGTAGCAAAATATGTCACGGTTGCAGCAAAACGTCCTCGCCGTTATTGCTGGCCGCAGCTCCACCGTGAATGTAGGTAGAAAATTTACGTGTCGGTCGTAGCAAAATCCAGCAATGGTTCCAGCAAAGCGTCACCACCGCCGTTGCTGGTCACATCTCTGCCGTGAATGCATGTAGCAAAAGCCATCATGGTTACAACATCTGGGTGTCACGGTTCCATCATTTGGACGCCGTGATTGCAGCGCACCCCCTCCCTCCCGGTCACGCGTGGTCAGCACTGACAGCTATGGCTTCCAGCATCTGGTCACCGTGGTACGATATTTTGACGCCACAGTTGCAGCATCTGAACACCATGAGTTGTAGAAGTGACTGTAGTGGCGACGGTAGTCGCCTCCATGTAGCTCCGGCCATCATCGGTCGTAGCATCCCTGCATAGCTCTCATGATTTGAGGTTGTAGCATTCTGGCTAGCTGGACGCAACATCCGATGAGTTACGACAGGGTGCAGAGGTGGTATTTACCGACGCGTCGGCGGCAGGGCGGCGATGGTGGTCGTTGTAGCTGTAGTTGAGAGGGGATTGGGAAGGAAGACGACGGGTGGTCGAGAACGTACAGAGATAAGGATAATGGGAGGAAAATGGTCTAGTGGGGTCTTTATCGTATGAAGGGCCACAGGCCCACAACAAGTGCGAGGCGGCCGGCCAAACTTTCGGCCGGCGCCCTAGATACAAGCGTTTTTATAAATACGGATGTGGCTAGGTCTCGGTCAACTAAGACTTTCGGCTGGCGCGCCAGATACAAGCGTTTTCCATAAATACCGGTGTGGCTAGGTTTTGGTCGACTGAGACTTTTGGCTGGCGCGCTGGATACAAGCGTTTTTGCTAGGTCTTGGTAAACTTTCCAGTCAAGTGACTTCATGTAGGAAAGAAAACAATTGGAAACAAAAAATTGCATGGATCTCAATTTAAGTTCTCACGAATATATTATCGACTGAGACATAACTAAGTCTTAGTTGATTGAGATTTAACAAGACTGCATAAATATATACTCTCTCCGTTTCTAAATATAAGTCCTTTTAAAGATTTCAATAAACACTATATACGGGTGTATATAGACATATTTTAAATGTAGATTCACTCATTTTTGTCCTGTATGTAGTACGCATTTGGAATATCTAAAAAGACTTATATTTAGGAACGAAGGGAGTATATGTTAATTTGTTGGTGTGGGGCATTATTTACATACACGTATACACATACTTTTCCTTGAATAGTTATGGGCTATTTCGAGAGAATTCGATGTCTGGCTAGCTAGTTGGATTTTTTTGGCATTTCCGTAGAACAGCATGAGAGTTGAGCATAAGGAGCTTGTTTGTTTTTGGAGGCGATGAGACGTGGTGCATGCAAGGCTCCAAAACAAACGCTTTCACGGGGTGGTGTTTTGCCGCCGAGCCTTGTCCGCAACCCACACGTGCCGGTCCCTACAAATGCTTGCCAGAAACCAAAAATTATGTGCTGTACGTGTTCATGAGTTAGCACCAATTTGTTGTGTTGCGATGGGGGGACGCACGACAACCGATTCAACTAGTCTAATCGGCTCTATGTCTCTGTGGACAAAACAGAGCGGTAATGTTTGCACATTTTTGTTTTAGGATAATTAATGGTTGACTTGTGTTATGGTTTATACCATTTACTACTTCACTGTAGACGACGATACTCTTATTTCGATTTTGAACCGTCTTGTACATTAATTAGCACGATCTTAAGTGTATCAGTCATGGTTAGTCAACTAGGGTGTGCACTGGAGCACACATTCGCTCATAACCTTAACCGCTAAGGATTGGTGCTATGATGATTTCTTCAGTAGGATGAGAGAAAAGAAGTATTTGTCTTCTCTTAGGTATGATCAATCTTGTAGCAAGAAAGAATATATTCTACTTCATTGCACGAGATGTCTTCTTATATCCATGTGGCAAAACCATGAGTTGGTTGCGAGATTTTATGTGTTTCAACTCTAGCTTACCCCAACTTGTTGTTGTTTGCATGAGACGTCTTCGCTAGTCATACCTTTCCTACTTTAAATTTGACCGCTCTAAAATTCTAGGAGAATACAAACATTAATTATTAAAGATAACACTAAGAAATAATTCATTGTATAACATGTGTTTTTTCTTATCTCAGTGATCTTGAATGCATAAGCAAGGGTCATGCTGACCATTGTACACGCCCTAACCTTGTGTCATTGTTTATTGTTTTTTGTAAAGCTTCCGAGAAGTTTGAATTGATTATCAAAATTTGATGAAAAGTGCCAAAAAGGTGTAACCTTTTTAACGGCTAGGCAAAATAATCTAAAATTTCCATGGAATACCGATGAACCAAGATTTAGTTACTAGAATTTTTTCAGAATTTGTTTGAAAGTTAATTTTTTATCCTAACATGTCCCAAATTTGGATACGGAATTCAAACTTTTCAAACCAAATAGATGAGTCATCTTGGCTCGGTTTTGAATTATTGGAGCCTAACCCAACGAACGGCTCATGCCCAAAATGAGCTGAGCTACTCCCATGTGGGCCTGTTTGTTAGTTTTCACCTAGACCAATTATTCCTCCTCTATCATGCCCCCCCCCCCCCCCCCCACCACCACCCACACCCTCACCCCTCCTTCCTCACAATCCACCCTTGTGCCATGAGGATAAATTTGTCATTTTTGTATTACATGTTTGTCTTGCGGCATTGTATTAAACTAAGAAAATGACCAATAAAATGATTTTTTTATTTCAGAAAATAAAATAAAATGAATTTGAAGAATGTTTTGTTAAATAGGAATCTGGAACAAGACATGGTTTTTGAGGGTTTTATAACATGAACCACAGGTCTAGTTTCCTTTTTTGGACAAAAATCCGAACCCAAGGGGTTATGTGGTAAAAAAAACTATAATCGAGAAGAGAGAGAGAGAGAGAGAGAGAGAGAGAGAGAGAGAGAGAGAGAGAGAGAGAGAGAGAGAGAGAGAGAGAGAGAGAGAGAGAGAGAGAGAGAGAGAGAGAGAGAGAGAGAGAGAGAGAGAGAGAGAGAGAGAGAGAGCAATCATCACCGCCTGCAATACTCGTTAAGGCCAGCATATGCACACATCTGGAAAGTGACGGCCCATGGTTCCCGGCACGATGAGTCGATGAATATCGACAGGTCGATCGGCCAGCTCATGACCACGTCGGCCGGGGCACGGGCTGCATATATGCCCTCGACTGAAGCTTAGTTAGAGCGCGGCTAATCGTTCCCTTTCCCCACGTCAATCCATCCATGCATACACTCGACCCACCGTGCCATCGACGAAGACGCTCGTGCGCGCGCGCGGCCCACCAGATCGCTGGAATCAAATTTCACTCCTAATTTCAGCCGACTAGCGATCGAGAGCTAGCCGGCCCGGCAGCATGTCAGCTTCAGTCTTTCAGCTAGCCAGCTGGAGTAGGTAGCTGCCGCACGAGGGGGGCCGCAGGTGCCGTTCCCGACGCCCGTGGCCGATGGAGGCATGGCAATGGCGTGAGAGGCCTTTGTCCCCATGCCACGTACGTGACGGGAGTGTCACGTAATGCTCCCCCTTTCCGTCCTACTGCACCGGGAGCAGTCCACGGATCCTTCACATGCACACTCCCCCGTCTCGATCAGTGCTACTCCCTTGGCTTCGGTCCAGGCTATGCGTTTACTCTTATACACCTGAGTCTCAAACGGATTAAGAATTTTAAGTCGGCTAACAACTATGATAAGACACACACCTTGGCTAACAACTAAACCGACCTAATTTTGTCCACTAAGTGATCTAAACGTTTTTATATTACTTTATAGAGGGAGCAGTAGCTTTTCCGCAAATATTGAACAAATAGTAGTTTCCCTCTTGCAGCTTATTAAACTCTCGGGTGGGAAGGCCCTGAACCTCCAGATCATGGGAAGTGCCATCTCGGGTGAGGGCTTCTTCTGCCTCGAGTTCGAGGAGGAGAAGGAGGTGGACGGCAGCTCGGATCTGAAGATTGACAACGCAGCGATAATTTCTATAGACCCGGGCCGGCTTTCGCTCCGTATTCTCAAGCAAGAGCTAAAGCACATGGTGGCCGGCGACTGGGATTGGCAAATATCTCAAGTGGGGGACAACGACTTCTCGGTGATCTTCTCCTCGGCCGGCCTGCTGCACATGGCGAAATCCAGTGGCAAGCTCTTCCTCTCTATCAACAACATAACTGCGCAGGTGAGGGAATCCCCGCACGAGGGGATTGTGCCACTGGTCATGCCAGAGACGTGGTTGCGGCTCCACGGCATTCCCAGGATGCATCGTCGTGAGGAGCGCCTGATGGAAGGGTTGAAGATGCTGGGTCGTCCTATTGTGGTGGATGAGCTCTCTCTCATCCGGTTGGGGCCGGTGAGAGTGAAGCTGGCATGCAAATCACCGGACAAGCTTAATGGCTTTGTGGAGGTGCGGTTTAATGGTGAAGGATACCAAATTAAGGTGGAGGTGGAGCGGCTCCCGAAACAAACTGGTGAGGGCGGCTCCATTGGCGCTGGCCCTTCTGAAAAACAACCCCTTCCTCCTCTGACAGAGTTGGCCGCCCGCGGGAAGCAGGTAATGGATCCAAGCCACTTGGGGGCGGCAAGGACTCGGCAAAGCAGCCGTCGGGCGGGGCGCTCGGGTTTGCGGAGCCCAAAGATGTGGATATGGGAGGCCAAGATGAGGAGCTCGACGACAGTATCCACGTCACCTCTATTGATACAGAGACATGGGACAAGCTCGGGACGCTGACTAGGGGCACGATGGCTGTGACGACACAGGATACAACGGTCAGCCTCCCTCTGCTGGCCCGGACCCTCGCTGGCTCCTTTGACGAGTACGGGTCTCAACATGGGGCGCCGTCCTTGGCTCCCATGGAGGTGGAAGTGTACTCTGGCGACACTGGGGCTGCGGCCCCTCGGTCCCCGCTGGCCACTGGTGGGGTGGATACTGGCTGTGTGCTCAATGAGGACTCTGCTCCCACTCCATCCTCGGGGCGCCGGAGCTCTGGTGGTTTGGGTAGTGAAGGAAATATGCCCTAGAGGCAATAATAAAGTTATTATTTATTTCCTTGTATCATGATAAATGTTTATTATTCATGCTAGAATTGTATTAACCGGAAACATAATACATGTGTGAATATATAGACAAACTTAGTGTCACTAGTATGCCTCTACTTGACTAGCTCGTTAATCAAAGATGGTTATGTTTCCTAACCATGAACAAAGTGTTGTTATTTGATTAACAAGGTCACATCATTAGTTGAATGATCTGATTGACATGACCCATTCCATTAGCTTAGCACCCGATCGTTTAGTATGTTGCTATTGCTTTCTTCATGACTTATACATGTTCCTATGACTATGAGATTATGCAACTCCCGTTTGCCGGAGGAACAATTTGGGTGCTACCAAACGTCACAACGTAACTGGGTGATTATAAAGGAGCATTACAGGTGTCTCCAAAGGTAGATGTTGGGTTGGCGTATTTCGAGATTAGGATTTGTCACTCCGATTGTCGGAGAGGTATCTCTGGGCCCTCTCGGTAATGCACATCACATAAGCCTTGCAAGCATTGCAACTAATGAGGTAGTTGCGAGATGATGTATTACGGAACGAGTAAAGAGACTTGCCGGTAACGAGATTGAACTAGGTATTGGAATACCGACGATCGAATCTCGGGCAAGTAACATACCGATGACAAAGGGAACAACGTATGTTGTTATGCGGTCTGACCGATAAAGATCTTCGTAGAATATGTAGGAGCCAATATGGGCATCCAGGTCCCGCTATTGGTTATTGACCGGAGACGTGTCTCGGTCATGTCTACATTGTTCTCGAACCCGTAGGGTCCGCACGCTTAAGGTTACGATGACAGTTATATTATGAGTTTATGCATTTTGATGTACCGAAGGTTGTTCGGAGTCCCGGATGTGATCACGGACATGACGAGGAGTCTCGAAATGGTCGAGACATAAAGATTGATATATTGGAAGCCTATGTTTGGATATCGGAAGTGTTCCGGGTGAAATCGGGATTTTACCGGAGTACCGGGAGGTTACCGGAACCCCCCGGGAACCATATGGGCCTTAGTGGGCTTTAGTGGAAAGGAGAAAGGGGCAGCCCAAGGTGGGCTGCGTGCCTCCCCCTCCCCTAGTCCTATTAGGACTAGGAGAGGTGGCCGGCCCCCTCTCTCTCTTCCCCCCCGAGGAATCCTATTCCAACTAGGATTGGGGGGGGGGGAATCCTACTCCCGGAGGGAGTAGGACTCTCCTGGCGCGCCCCTTGTGGCCGGCCAGCCTCCCCCCTTTGGTCCTTTATATACTGAGGTAGAGGCACCCTAGAACACACAAGTTGATCCACGTGATCTATTCCTTAGCCGTGTGCGGTGCCCCCAGCCACCATATTCCTCGATAATACTATAGCGGAGTTTAGGCGAAGCCCTGCTGCTGTAGTGCATCAAGATCGTCACCACACCGTCGTGCTGACGGAACTCTTCCCCGATACTTTGCTGGATCGGAGTCCGGGGATCGTCATCGAGCTGAACGTGTGCTCGAACTCGGAGGTGCCGTAGTTTCGGTACTTGATAGGTTGGATCGTGAAGACGTACGACTACTTCCTCTACGTTGCGTCAACGCTTCCGCAGTCAGTCTACGTGGGTACGTAGACAACACTCTCCCCTCTCGTTGCTATGCATCACATGATCTTGCGTGTGCGTAGGATTTTTTTTGAAATTACTACGAAACCCAACAGTGGTATCAGAGCCTAGGTTATTTATGTTGATGTTATATGCACGAGTAGAACACAAGTGAGTTGTGGGCAATATAAGTCATACTGCCTACCAGCATGTCATACTTTGGTTCGGCGGTATTGTTGGACGAGACGACCCAGACCAACATTACGCGTACGCTTACGCGAGACCGGTTCCCCCGACGTGCTTTGCACATAGGTGGCTTGCGGGCGATAGTCTCTCCAACTTTAGTTGAACCAAGTATGGCTACGCCCGGTCCTTGCAAAGGTTAAAACGAAGTCTATTTGACAAACTATCGTTGTGGTTTTGATGCGTAGGTGAGATTGGTTCTTGCTTAAGCCCGTTGCAGCCACGTAAAACTTGCAACAACAAAGTAGAGGACGTCTAACTTGTTTTTGCAGGGCATGTTGTGATGCGATATGGTCAAGGCATGATGCTGAATTTTATTGTATGAGATGATCATGTTTTGTAACCGAGTTATCGGCAACTGGCAGGAGCCATATGGTTGTCGTTTTATTGTATGCAATGCAATCGCGATGTAATGCTTTACTTTATCACTAAGCGGTAGCGATAGTCGTAGAAGCATAAGCTTGGCGAGACGACAACGATGCTACGATGGAGATCAAGGTGTCACGCCGGTGACGATGGTGATCACGACGGTGCTTCGGAGATGGAGATCACAAGCACAAGATGATGATGGCCATATCATATCACTTATATTGATTGCATGTGATGTTTATCCTTTTATGCATCTTATCTTGCTTTGATTGACGGTAGCATTATAAGATGATCTCTCACTAAATTATCAAGAAGTGTTCTCCCTGAGTATGCACCGTTGCGAAAGTTCTTCGTGCTGAGACACCACGTGATGATCGGGTGTGATAGGTTCTACGTTCAAATACAACGGGTGCAAAACAGTTGCACACGCGGAATACTCAGGTTATACTTGACGAGCCAAGCATATACAGATATGGCCTCGGAACACGGAGACCGAAAGGTCGAGCGTGAATCATATAGTAGATATGATCAACATAACGATGTTCACCATTGAAAACTACTCCATCTCACGTGATGATCGGTTATGGTTTAGTTGATTTGGATCACGTAATCACTTAGAGGATTAGAGGGATGTCTATCTAAGTGGGAGTTCTTTAATTAATTTGATTAACTGAACTTAAATTTATCATGAAACTTAGTACCTGATTAGTATCTTGCTTGTTTATGTTTGATTGTAGATAGATGGCTCGTGCTGTTGTTCCGTTGAATTTTAATGCGTTCCTTGAGAAAGCAAAGTTGAAAGATGATGGTAGCAATTACACGGACTGGGTCCGTAACTTGAGGATTATCCTCATTGCTGCACAGAAGAATTACGTCCTGGAAGCACCGCTGGGTGCCAGGCCTGCTGCAGGAGCAACGCCGGATGTTATGAACGTCTGGCAGAGCAAAGCTGATGACTACTCGATAGTTCAGTGTGCCATGCTTTACGGCTTAGAATCGGGACTTCAACGACGTTTTGAACGTCATGGAGCATATGAGATGTTCCAGGAGTTGAAGTTAATATTTCAAGCAAATGCCCGGATTGAGAGATATGAAGTCTCCAATAAGTTCTATAGCTGCAAGATGGAGGAGAACAGTTCTGTCAGTGAGCATATACTCAAAATGTCTGGGTATAATAATCACTTGATTCAATTGGGAGTTAATCTTCCAGATGATTGCGTCATTGACAGAATTCTCAATCACTGCCACCAAGCTACAAGAGCTTCGTGATGAACTATAATATGCAAGGGATGAACAAGACTATTCCCGAGCTCTTCGCGATGCTGAAAGCTGCGGAGGTAGAAATCAAGAAGGAGCATCAAGTGTTGATGGTCAACAAGACCACTAGTTTCAAGAAAAAGGGCAAAGGAAAGAAGAAGGGGAACTTCAAGAAGAACGGCAAGCCAGTTGCTGCTCAAGAGAAGAAACCCAAGTCTGGACCTAAGCCTGAAACTGAGTGCTTCTATTGCAAGCAGACTGGTCACTGGAAGCGGAACTGCCCCAAGTATTTGGCGGATAAGAAGGATGGCAAGGTGAACAAAGGTATATGTGATATACATGTTATTGATGTGTACCTTACTAATGCTCGCAGTAGCACCTGGGTATTTGATACTGGTTCTGTTGCTAATATTTGCAACTCGAAACAGGGACTACGGATTAAGCGAAGATTGGTTAAGGACGAGGTGACGATGCGCGTGGGAAACGGTTCCAAAGTCGATGTGATCGCAGTCGGCACGCTACCTCTACATCTACCTTCGGGATTAGTATTAGACCTAAATAATTGTTATTTGGTGCCAGCGTTAAGCATGAACATTATATCTGGATCTTGTTTGATGCGAGACGGTTATTCATTTAAATCAGAGAATAATGGTTGTTCTATTTATATGAGTAATATCTTTTATGGTCATGCACCCTTGAAGAGTGGTCTATTCTTGTTGAATCTCGATAGTAGTAACACACATATTCATAATGTTGAAGCCAAAAGATGCAGAGTTGATAATGAGAGTGCAACTTATTTGTGGCACTGCCGTTTAGGTCATATCGGTGTAAAGCGCATGAAGAAACTCCATTCTGATGGACTTTTGGAACCACTTGATTATGAATCACTTGGTACTTGCGAACCGTGCCTCATGGGCAAGATGACTAAAACACCGTTCTCCGGTACTATGGAGAGAGCAACAGATTTGTTGGAAATCATACATACAGATGTATGTGGTCCGATGAATATTGAGGCTCGTGGCGGATATCGTTATTTTCTCACCTTCACAGATGATTTAAGCAGATATGGGTATATCTACTTAATGAAACATAAGTCTGAAACATTTGAAAAGTTCAAGGAATTTCAGAGTGAAGTTGAAAATCATCGTAACAAGAAAATAAAGTTTCTACGATCTGATCGTGGAGGAGAATATTTGAGTTACGAGTTTGGTGTACATTTGAAAAATTGTGGAATAGTTTCGCAACTCACGCCACCCGGAACACCTCAGCGTAATGGTGTGTCCGAACGTCGTAATCGTACTTTACTAGATATGGTGCGATCTATGATGTCTCTTACTGATTTACCGCTATCGTTTTGGGGATACGCTCTAGAGACGGCCGCATTCACGTTAAATAGGGCACCATCAAAATCCGTTGAGACGACGCCTTATGAACTGTGGTTTGGCAAGAAACCAAAGTTGTCGTTTCTGAAAGTTTGGGGCTGCGATGCTTATGTGAAAAAGCTTCAACCTGATAAGCTCGAACCCAAATCGGAGAAATGTGTCTTCATAGGATATCCAAAGGAAACTATTGGATACACCTTCTATCACAGATCCGAAGGCAAGACTTTTGTTGCTAAATTCGGAAACTTTCTGGAGAAGGAGTTTCTCTCGAAAGAAGTGAGTGGGAGGAAAGTAGAACTTGACGAGGTAACTGTACCTGCTCCCTTATTGGAAAGTAGTACATCACAGAAAACTGTTTCTGTGACACCTACACCAGTTAGTGAGGAAGCTAATGATAATGATCATGAAACTTCAGAACAAGATACTACTGAACCTCGTAGATCAACCAGAGTAAGATCCGCAGCCAGAGTGGTACGGTAATCCCGTTCTGGAAGTCATGATGCTAGATCATGATGAACCTACGAACTATGAAGAAGCAATGGTGAGCCCAGATTCCGCAAAGTGGCTTGAAGCCATGAAATCTGAGATGGGATCCATGTATGAGAACAAAGTATGGACTTTGGTTGACTTGCCCGATGATCGGCAAGCAATTGAGAATAAATGGATCTTCAAGAAGAAGACTGACGCTGACGGTAATATTACTGTCTACAAAGCTCGACTTGTCGCAAAAGGTTTTCGGCAAGTTCAAGGGATTGACTACGATGAGACCTTCTCACCCGTAGCGATGCTTAAGTCTGTCCGAATCATGTTAGCAATTGCCGCATTTTATGATTATGAAATTTGGCAGATGGATGTCAAAACTGCATTCCTGAATGGATTTCTGGAAGAAGAGTTGTATATGATGCAACCAGAAGGTTTTGTCGATCCAAAGGGAGCTAACAAAGTGTGCAAGCTCCAGCGATCCATTTATGGACTGGTGCAAGCCTCTCGGAGTTGGAATAAACGTTTTGATAGTGTGATCAAAGCATTTGGTTTTATACAGACTTTTGGAGAAGCCTGTATTTACAAGAAAGTGAGTGGGAGCTCTGTAGCATTTCTGATATTATATGTGGATGACATATTGCTGATTGGAAATGATATAGAATTTCTGGATAGCATAAAGGGATACTTGAATAAGAGTTTTTCAATGAAAGACCTCGGTGAAGCTGCTTACATATTAGGCATTAAGATCTATAGAGATAGATCAAAACGCTTAATTGGACTTTCACAAACAACATACCTTGACAAAATTTTGAAGAAGTTCAAAATGGATCAAGCAAAGAAAGGATTCTTGCCTGTGTTACAAGGTGTGAAATTGAGTAAGACTCAATGCCCGACCACTGCAGAAGATAGAGAGAATATGAAAGATGTTCCCTATGCATCAGCGATAGGATCTATCATGTATGCAATGCTGTGTACCAGACCTGATGTGTGCCTTGCTATAAGTCTAGCAGGGAGGTACCAAAGTAATCCAGGAGTGGATCACTGGACAGCGGTCAAGAACATCCTGAAATACCTGAAAAGGACTAAGGATATGCTTCTCGTATATGGAGGTGACAAAGAGCTCGTCGTAAATGGTTACGTTGATGCAAGCTTTGACACTGATCCGGACGATTCTAAATCGCAAACCGGATACGTGTTTACATTAAACGGTGGAGCTGTCAGTTGGTGCAGTTCTAAACAAAGCGTTGTAGCGGGATCTACATGTGAAGCGGAGTACATAGCTGCTTCGGAAGCAGCAAATGAAGGAGTCTGGATGAAGGAGTTCATATCCGATCTAGGTGTCATACCTAGTGCATCGGGTCCAATGAAAATCTTTTGTGACAATACTGGTGCAATTGCCTTGGCAAAGGAATCCAGATTTCACAAGAGAACCAAACACATCAAGAGACGCTTCAATTCCATCCGGGATCTAGTCCAGGTGGGAGACATAGAGATTTGCAAGATACATACGGATCTGAATGTTGCAGACCCGTTGACTAAGCCTCTTCCACGAGCAAAACATGATCAGCACCAAGGCTCCATGGGTGTTAGAATCATTACTGTGTAATCTAGATTATTGACTCTAGTGCAAGTGGGAGACTGAAGGAAATATGCCCTAGAGGCAATAATAAAGTTATTATTTATTTCCTTATATCATGATAAATGTTTATTATTCATGCTAGAATTGTATTAACCGGAAACATAATACATGTGTGAATACATAGACAAACTTAGTGTCACTAGTATGCCTCTACTTGACTAGCTCGTTAATCAAAGATGGTTATGTTTCCTAACCATGAACAAAGTGTTGTTATTTGATTAACGAGGTCACATCATTAGTTGAATGATCTGATTGACATGACCCATTCCATTAGCTTAGCACCCGATCGTTTAGTATGTTGCTATTGCTTTCTTCATGACTTATACATGTTCCTATGACTATGAGATTATGCAACTCCCGTTTGCCGGAGGAACACTTTGGGTGCTACCAAACGTCACAACGTAACTGGGTGATTATAAAGGAGCATTACAGGTGTCTCCAAAGGTAGATGTTGGGTTGGCGTATTTCGAGATTAGGATTTGTCACTCCGATTGTCGGAGAGGTATCTCTGGGCCCTCTCGGTAATGCACATCACATAAGCCTTGCAAGCATTGCAACTAATGAGGTAGTTGCGAGATGATGTATTACGGAACGAGTAAAGAGACTTGCCGGTAACGAGATTGAACTAGGTATTGGAATACCGACGATCGAATCTCGGGCAAGTAACATACCGATGACAAAGGGAACAACGTATGTTGTTATGCGGTCTGACCGATAAAGATCTTCGTAGAATATGTAGGAGCCAATATGGGCATCCAGGTCCCGCTATTGGTTATTGACCGGAGACGTGTCTCGGTCATGTCTACATTGTTCTCGAACCCGTAGGGTCCGCACGCTTAAGGTTACGATGACAGTTATATTATGAGTTTATGCATTTTGATGTACCGAAGGTTGTTCGGAGTCCCGGATGTGATCACGGACATGACGAGGAGTCTCAAAATGGTCGAGACATAAAGATTTATATATTGGAAGCCTATGTTTGGATATCGGAAGTGTTCCGGGTGAAATCGGGATTTTACCGGAGTACCGGGAGGTTACCGGAACCCCCCGGGAACCATATGGGCCTTAGTGGGCTTTAGTGGAAAGGAGAAAGGGGCAGCCCAAGGTGGGCTGCGCGCCTCCCCCCTCCCCTAGTCCTATTAGGACTAGGAGAGGTGGCCGGCCCCCTCTCTCTCTTCCCCCCCGAGGAATCCTATTCCAACTATGATTTGGGGTGGGGGATCCTACTCCCGGAGGGAGTAGGACTCTCCTGGCGCGCCCCTTGTGGCCGGCCAGCCTCCCCCCCTTTGGTCCTTTATATACTGAGGTAGAGGCACCCTAGAACACACAAGTTGATCCACGTGATCTATTCCTTAGCCGTGTGCGGTGCCCCCAGCCACCATATTCCTCGATAATACTGTAGCGGAGTTTAGGCGAAGCCCTGCTGCTGTAGTGCATCAAGATCGTCACCACACCGTCGTGCTGACAGAACTCTTCCCTGATACTTTGCTGGATCGGAGTCCGGGGATCGTCATCGAGCTGAACGTGTGCTCGAACTCGGAGGTGCCGTAGTTTCGGTACTTGATCGGTTGGATCGTGAAGACGTACGACTACTTCCTCTACGTTGCGTCAACGCTTCCACAGTCGGTCTACGTGGGTACGTAGACAACACTCTGCCCTCTCGTTTCTATGCATCACATGATCTTGCGTGTGCGTAGGAATTTTTTTGAAATTACTACGAAACCCAACAGGTAGACCTCCCAAGAAGACGGCGGGCAGGAAACCGGCATCGAAGGCGGGTGCGGTGATGGTTGCAGAGCAGAATCGGGGTGATCTGGGCGTGGTGCTGGCATCGGTGGGTGCGGGTGCGAAGGCCAAGCGCTCCAAGGCGACTCCCGTGGCGCAACGAGCACCCAATATGCGTGCCAAGGCCAGGATGGGCGACCTGTCTTCTCTGGAGAGCGCCAAGCTTCGTACCGCAGACAAGAACCTAGAGGCTGATGGGTTTCGTAGTAATTTCAAAAAATTTCCTACGCACACGCAAGATCATGTTATGCATAGCAACAAGAGGGGAGAGTGTTGTCTATGTACCCACGCAGACCGACTGCGCAAGCGTTGACGCAACGTAGAGGAAGTAGTCGTACGTCTTCACGATCCAACCGATCAAGTACCGAAACTACGGCACCTCCGAGTTCGAGCACACGTTCAGCTCGATGACGATCCGCGGACTCCGATCCAGCAAAGTATCGGGGAAGAGTTCTGTCAGCATGACGGTGTGGTGACGATCTTGATGCACTACAGCAGCAGGGCTTCGCCTAAATTCCGCTACAGTATTATCGAGGAATATGGTGGCTGGGGGCACCGCACACGGCTAAGGAATAGATCACGTGGATCAACTTGTGTGTTCTAGGGTGCCTCTACCTCAGTATATAAAGGACCAAAGGGGGGAGGCTGGCCGGCCACAAGGGGCGCGCCAGGAGAGTCCTACTCCCTCCGGGAGTAGGATTCCCCCCCCCAATCCTAGTTGGAATAGGATTCCTCGGGGGGGGGGGCGAAGAGAGAGAGGGGGCCGGCCACCTCTCCTAGTCCTAATAGGACTAGGGGAGGGGGGAGGCGTGCAGCCCACCTTGGGCTGCCCCTTTCTCCTTTCCACTAAAGCCCACTAAGGCCCATATGGTTCCCGGGGGGTTCCGGTAACCTCCCAGTACTCCGGTAAAATCCCGATTTCACCCGGAACACTTCCGATATCCAAACATAGGCTTCCAATATATCAATCTTTATGTCTCGACCATTTCGAGACTCCTCGTCATGTCCGTGATCACATCCGGGACTCCGAACAACCTTCGGTACATCAAAATGCATAAACTCATAATATAACTGTCATCGTAACCTTAAGCGTGCGGACCCTACGGGTTCGAGAACAATGTAGACATGACCGAGACACGTCTCCGGTCAATAACCAATAGCGGGACCTGGATGCCCATATTGGCTCCTACATATTCTACGAAGATCTTTATCGGTCAGACCGCATAACAACATACGTTGTTCCCTTTGTCATCGGTATGTTACTTGCCCGAGATTCGATCGTCGGTATTCCAATACCTAGTTCAATCTCGTTACCGGCAAGTCTCTTTACTCGTTCCGTAATACATCATCTCGCAACTAACTCATTAGTTGCAATGCTTGCAAGGCTTATGTGATGTGCATTACCGAGAGGGCCCAGAGATACCTCTCCGACAATCGGAGTGACAAATCCTAATCTCGAAATACGCCAACCCAACATGTACCTTTGGAGACACCTGTAATGCTCCTTTATAATCACCCAGTTACGTTGTGACGTTTGGTAGCACCCAAAGTGTTCCTCCGGCAAACGGGAGTTGCATAATCTCATAGTCATAGGAACATGTATAAGTCATGAAGAAAGCAATAGCAACATACTAAACGATCGGGTGCTAAGCTAATGGAATGGGTCATGTCAATCAGATCATTCAACTAATGATGTGACCTCGTTAATCAAATAACAACACTTTGTTCATGGTTAGGAAACATAACCATCTTTGATTAACGAGCTAGTCAAGTAGAGGCATACTAGTGACACTAAGTTTGTCTATGTATTCACACATGTATTATGTTTCCGGTTAATACAATTCTAGCATGAATAATAAACATTTATCATGATATAAGGAAATAAATAATAACTTTATTATTGCCTCTAGGGCATATTTCCTTCAGTCTCCCACTTGCACTAGAGTCAATAATCTAGATTACACAGTAATGATTCTAACACCCATGGAGCCTTGGTGCTGATCATGTTTTGCTCGTGGAAGAGGCTTAGTCAACGGGTCTGCAACATTCAGATCCGTATGTATCTTGCAAATCTCTATGTCTCCCACCTGGACTAGATCCCGGATGGAATTGAAGCGTCTCTTGATGTGCTTGGTTCTCTTGTGAAATCTGGATTCCTTTGCCAAGGCAATTGCACCAGTATTGTCACAAAAGATTTTCATTGGACCCGATGCACTAGGTATGACACCTAGATCGGATATGAACTCCTTCATCCAGACTCCTTCATTTGCTGCTTCCGAAGCAGCTATGTACTCCGCTTCACATGTAGATCCCGCTACAACGCTTTGTTTAGAACTGCACCAACTGACAGCTCCACCGTTTAATGTAAACACGTATCCGGTTTGCGATTTAGAATCGTCCGGATCAGTGTCAAAGCTTGCATCAACGTAACCATTTACGACGAGCTCTTTGTCACCTCCATATACGAGAAGCATATCCTTAGTCCTTTTCAGGTATTTCAGGATGTTCTTGACCGCTGTCCAGTGATCCACTCCTGGATTACTTTGGTACCTCCCTGCTAGACTTATAGCAAGGCACACATCAGGTCTGGTACACAGCATTGCATACATGATAGATCCTATCGCTGATGCATAGGGAACATCTTTCATATTCTCTCTATCTTCTGCAGTGGTCGGGCATTGAGTCTTACTCAATTTCACACCTTGTAACACAGGCAAGAATCCTTTCTTTGCTTGATCCATTTTGAACTTCTTCAAAATTTTGTCAAGGTATGTTGTTTGTGAAAGTCCAATTAAGCGTTTTGATCTATCTCTATAGATCTTAATGCCTAATATGTAAGCAGCTTCACCGAGGTCTTTCATTGAAAAACTCTTATTCAAGTATCCCTTTATGCTATCCAGAAATTCTATATCATTTCCAATCAGTAATATGTCATCCACATATAATATCAGAAATGCTACAGAGCTCCCACTCACTTTCTTGTAAATACAGGCTTCTCCAAAAGTCTGTATAAAACCAAATGCTTTGATCACACTATCAAAACGTTTATTCCAACTCCGAGAGGCTTGCACCAGTCCATAAATGGATCGCTGGAGCTTGCACACTTTGTTAGCTCCCTTTGGATCGACAAAACCTTCTGGTTGCATCATATACAACTCTTCTTCCAGAAATCCATTCAGGAATGCAGTTTTGACATCCATCTGCCAAATTTCATAATCATAAAATGCGGCAATTGCTAACATGATTCGGACAGACTTAAGCATCGCTACGGGTGAGAAGGTCTCATCGTAGTCAATCCCTTGAACTTGCCGAAAACCTTTTGCGACAAGTCGAGCTTTGTAGACAGTAATATTACCGTCAGCGTCAGTCTTCTTCTTGAAGATCCATTTATTCTCAATTGCTTGCCGATCATCGGGCAAGTCAACCAAAGTCCATACTTTGTTCTCATACATGGATCCCATCTCAGATTTCATGGCTTCAAGCCACTTTGCGGAATCTGGGCTCACCATCGCTTCTTCATAGTTCGTAGGTTCATCATGATCTAGCATCATGACTTCCAGAACGGGATTACCGTACCACTCTGGCGCGGATCTTACTCTGGTTGATCTACGAGGTTCAGTAGTATCTTGTTCTGAAGTTTCATGATCATTATCATTAGCTTCCTCACTAACTGGTGTAGGTGTCACAGAAACAGTTTTCTGTGATGTACTACTTTCCAATAAGGGAGCAGGTACAGTTACCTCGTCAAGTTCTACTTTCCTCCCACTCACTTCTTTCGAGAGAAACTCCTTCTCTAGAAAGTTTCCGAATTTAGCAACAAAAGTCTTGCCTTCGGATCTGTGATAGAAGGTGTATCCAATAGTTTCCTTTGGATATCCTATGAAGACACATTTCTCCGATTTGGGTTCGAGCTTATCAGGTTGAAGCTTTTTCACATAAGCATCGCAGCCCCAAACTTTCAGAAACGACAACTTTGGTTTCTTGCCAAACCACAGTTCATAAGGCGTCGTCTCAACGGATTTTGATGGTGCCCTATTTAACGTGAATGCGGCCGTCTCTAGAGCGTATCCCCAAAACGATAGCGGTAAATCAGTAAGAGACATCATAGATCGCACCATATCTAGTAAAGTACGATTACGACGTTCGGACACACCATTACGCTGAGGTGTTCCGGGTGGCGTGAGTTGCGAAACTATTCCACAATTTTTCAAATGTACACCAAACTCGTAACTCAAATATTCTCCTCCACGATCAGATCGTAGAAACTTTATTTTCTTGTTACGATGATTTTCAACTTCACTCTGAAATTCCTTGAACTTTTCAAATGTTTCAGACTTATGTTTCATTAAGTAGATATACCCATATCTGCTTAAATCATCTGTGAAGGTGAGAAAATAACGATATCCGCCACGAGCCTCAATATTCATCGGACCACATACATCTGTATGTATGATTTCCAACAAATCTGTTGCTCTCTCCATAGTACCGGAGAACGGTGTTTTGGTCATCTTGCCCATGAGGCACGGTTCGCAAGTACCAAGTGATTCATAATCAAGTGGTTCCAAAAGTCCATCAGAATGGAGTTTCTTCATGCGCTTTACACCGATATGACCTAAACGGCAGTGCCACAAATAAGTTGCACTCTCATTATCAACTCTGCATCTTTTGGCTTCAACATTATGAATATGTGTGTTACTACTATCGAGATTCAACAAGAATAGACCACTCTTCAAGGGTGCATGACCATAAAAGATATTACTCATATAAATAGAACAACCATTATTCTCTGATTTAAATGAATAACCGTCTCGCATCAAACAAGATCCAGATATAATGTTCATGCTTAACGCTGGCACCAAATAACAATTATTTAGGTCTAATACTAATCCCGAAGGTAGATGTAGAGGTAGCGTGCCGACTGCGATCACATCGACTTTGGAACCGTTTCCCACGCGCATCGTCACCTCGTCCTTAACCAATCTTCGCTTAATCCGTAGTCCCTGTTTCGAGTTGCAAATATTAGCAACAGAACCAGTATCAAATACCCAGGTGCTACTGCGAGCATTAGTAAGGTACACATCAATAACATGTATATCACATATACCTTTGTTCACCTTGCCATCCTTCTTATCCGCCAAATACTTGGGGCAGTTCCGCTTCCAGTGACCAGTCTGCTTGCAATAGAAGCACTCAGTTTCAGGCTTAGGTCCAGACTTGGGTTTCTTCTCTTGAGCAGCAACTGGCTTGCCGTTCTTCTTGAAGTTCCCCTTCTTCTTTCCTTTGCCCTTTTTCTTGAAACTAGTGGTCTTGTTGACCATCAACACTTGATGCTCCTTCTTGATTTCTACCTCCGCAGCTTTCAGCATCGCGAAGAGCTCGGGAATAGTCTTGTTCATCCCTTGCATATTATAGTTCATCACGAAGCTCTTGTAGCTTGGTGGCAGTGATTGGAGAATTCTGTCAATGACGCAATCATCTGGAAGATTAACTCCCAATTGAATCAAGTGATTATTATACCCAGACATTTTGAGTATATGCTCACTGACAGAACTGTTCTCCTCCATCTTGCAGCTATAGAACTTATTGGAGACTTCATATCTCTCAATCCGGGCATTTGCTTGAAATATTAACTTCAACTCCTGGAACATCTCATATGCTCCATGACGTTCAAAACGTCGTTGAAGTCCCGATTCTAAGCCGTAAAGCATGGCACACTGAACTATCGAGTAGTCATCAGCTTTGCTCTGCCAGACGTTCATAACATCCGGCGTTGCTCCTGCAGCAGGCCTGGCACCCAGCGGTGCTTCCAGGACGTAATTCTTCTGTGCAGCAATGAGGATAATCCTCAAGTTACGGACCCAGTCCGTGTAATTGCTACCATCATCTTTCAACTTTGCTTTCTCAAGGAACGCATTAAAATTCAACGGAACAACAGCACGAGCCATCTATCTACAATCAAACATAAACAAGCAAGATACTAATCAGGTACTAAGTTTCATGATAAATTTAAGTTCAGTTAATCAAATTAATTAAAGAACTCCCACTTAGATAGACATCCCTCTAATCCTCTAAGTGATTACGTGATCCAAATCAACTAAACCATAACCGATCATCACGTGAGATGGAGTAGTTTTCAATGGTGAACATCGTTATGTTGATCATATCTACTATATGATTCACGCTCGACCTTTCGGTCTCCGTGTTCCGAGGCCATATCTGTATATGCTTGGCTCGTCAAGTATAACCTGAGTATTCCGCGTGTGCAACTGTTTTGCACCCGTTGTATTTGAACGTAGAACCTATCACACCCGATCATCACGTGGTGTCTCAGCACGAAGAACTTTCGCAACGGTGCATACTCAGGGAGAACACTTCTTGATAATTTAGTGAGAGATCATCTTATAATGCTACCGTCAATCAAAGCAAGATAAGATGCATAAAAGGATAAACATCACATGCAATCAATATAAGTGATATGATATGGCCATCATCATCTTGTGCTTGTGATCTCCATCTCCGAAGCACCGTCGTGATCACCATCGTCACCGGCGTGACACCTTGATCTCCATCGTAGCATCGTTGTCGTCTCGCCAAGTTTATGCTTCTACGACTATCGCTACCGCTTAGTGATAAAGTAAAGCATTACATCGCGATTGCATTGCATACAATAAAACGACAACCATATGGCTCCTGCCAGTTGCCGATAACTCGGTTACAAAACATGATCATCTCATACAATAAAATTCAGCATCATGTCTTGACCATATCACATCACAACATGCCCTGCAAAAACAAGTTAGACGTCCTCTACTTTGTTGTTGCAAGTTTTACGTGGCTGCTACGGGCTTAAGCAAGAACCAATCTCACCTACGCATCAAAACCACAACGATAGTTTGTCAAATAGACTCCGTTTTAACCTTCGCAAGGACCGGGCGTAGCCATACTTGGTTCAACTAAAGTTGGAGAGACAGTCGCCCGCAAGCCACCTATGTGCAAAGCACGTCGGGGGAACCGGTCTCGCGTAAGCGTACGCGTAATGTTGGTCCGGGTCGTCTCGTCCAACAATGCCGCCGAACCAAAGTATGACATGCTGGTAGGCAGTATGACTTATATCGCCCACAACTCACTTGTGTTCTACTCGTGCATATAACATCAACATAAATAACCTAGGCTCGGATGCCACTGTTGGGTTTCGTAGTAATTTCAAAAAATTCCTACGCACACGCAAGATCATGTGATGCATAGCAACGAGAGGGGAGAGTGTTGTCTACGTACCCACGCAGACCGACTGCGGAAGCGTTGACGCAACGTAGAGGAAGTAGTCGTACGTCTTCACGATCCAACCGATCAAGTACCGAAACTACGGCACCTCCGAGTTCGAGCACACGTTCAGCTCGATGACGATCCCCGGACTCCGATCCAGCAAAGTGTCGGGGAAGAGTTCCGTCAGCACGACGGCGTGGTGACGATCTTGATGCACTACAGCAGCAGGGCTTCGCCTAAACTCCGCTACAGTATTATCGAGGAATATGGTGGCTGGGGGCACCGCACACGGCTAAGGAATAGATCACGTGGATCAACTTGTGTGTTCTAGGGTGCCTCTACCTCAGTATATAAAGGACCAAAGGGGGGAGGCTGGCCGGCCACAAGGGGCGCGCCAGGAGAGTCCTACTCCCTCTGGGAGTAGGATTCCCCCCCCCCCAATCCTAGTTGGAATAGGATTCGCGGAGGGGGGAAAAGAGAGAGGGGGCCGGCCACCTCTCCTAGTCCTAATAGGACTAGGGGAAGGGGGAGGCGCGCAGCCCATCTAGGGCTGCCCTCTTCTCTTTTCCACTAAGGCCCACTAAGGCCCATATAGCTCCCGGGGGGTTCCGGTAACCTCCCGGTACTCCGGTAAAATCCCGATTTCACCCGGAACACTTCCGATATCCAAACATAGGCTTCCAATATATCAATCTTTATGTCTCGACCATTTCGAGACTCCTCGTCATGTCCGTGATCACATCCGGGACTCCGAACAACCTTCGGTACATCAAAATGCATAAACTCATAATATAACTGTCATCGTAACCTTAAGCGTGCGGACCCTACGGGTTCGAGAACAATGTAGACATGACCGAGACACGTCTCCGGTCAATAACCAATAGCGGGACCTGGATGCCCATATTGGCTCCTACATATTCTACGAAGATCTTTATCGGTCAGACCGCATAACAACATACGTTGTTCCCTTTGTCATCGGTATGTTACTTGCCCGAGATTCGATCGTCGGTATTCCAATACCTAGTTCAATCTCGTTACCGGCAAGTCTCTTTACTCGTTCCGTAATACATCATCTCGCAACTAACTCATTAGTTGCAATGCTTGCAAGGCTTATGTGATGTGCATTACCGAGAGGGCCCAGAGATACCTCTCCGACAATCGGAGTGACAAATCCTAATCTCGAAATACGCCAACCCAACATCTACCTTTGGAGACACCTGTAATGCTCCTTTATAATCACCCAGTTACGTTGTGACGTTTGGTAGCACCCAAAGTGTTCCTCCGGCAAACGGGAGTTGCATAATCTCATAGTTATAGGAACATGTATAAGTCATGAAGAAAGCAATAGCAACATACTAAACGATCGGGTGCTAAGCTAATGGAATGGGTCATGTCAATCAGATCATTCAACTAATGATGTGACCTCGTTAATCAAATAACAACTCATTGTTCATGGTTAGGAAACATAACCATCTTTGATTAACGAGCTAGTCAAGTAGAGGCATACTAGTGACACTTAGTTTGTCTATGTATTCACACATGTATTATGTTTCCGGTTAATACAATTCTAGCATGAATAATAAACATTTATCATGATTATAAGGAAATAAATAATAACTTTATTATTGCCTCTAGGGCATATTTCCTTCAGTCTCCCACTTGCACTAGAGTCAATAATCTAGATTACACAGTAATGATTCTAACACCCATGGAGCCTTGGTGCTGATCATGTTTTGCTCGTGGAAGAGGCTTAGTCAACGGGTCTGCAACATTCAGATCCGTATGTATCTTGCAAATCTCTATGTCTCCCACCTGGACTAGATCCCGGATGGAATTGAAGCGTCTCTTGATGTGCTTGGTTCTCTTGTGAAATCTGGATTCCTTTGCCAAGGCAATTGCACCAGTATTGTCACAAAAGATTTTCATTGGACCCGATGCACTAGGTATGACACCTAGATCGGATATGAACTCCTTCATCCAGACTCCTTCATTTGCTGCTTCCGAAGCAGCTATGTACTCCGCTTCACATGTAGATCCCGCTACAACGCTTTGTTTAGAACTGCACCAACTGACAGCTCCACCGTTTAATGTAAACACGTATCCGGTTTGCGATTTAGAATCGTCCGGATCAGTGTCAAAGCTTGCATCAACGTAACCATTTACGACGAGCTCTTTGTCACCTCCATATACGAGAAGCATATCCTTAGTCCTTTTCAGGTATTTCAGGATGTTCTTGACCGCTGCCCAGTGATCCACTCCTGGATTACTTTGGTACCTCCCTGCTAGACTTATAGCAAGGCACACATCAGGTCTGGTACACAGCATTGCATACATGATAGATCCTATGGCTGATGCATAGGGAACATCTTTCATATTCTCTCTATCTTCTGCAGTGGTCGGGCATTGAGTCTTACTCAATTTCACACCTTGTAACACAGGCAAGAATCCTTTCTTTGCTTGATCCATTTTGAACTTCTTCAAAATTTTGTCAAGGTATGTTGTTTGTGAAAGTCCAATTAAGCGTTTTGATCTATCTCTATAGATCTTAATGCCTAATATGTAAGCAGCTTCACCAAGGTCTTTCATTGAAAAACTCTTACTCAAGTATCCCTTTATGCTATCCAGAAATTCTATATCATTTCCAATTAGTAATATGTCATCCACATATAATATCAGAAATGCTACAGAGCTCCCACTCACTTTCTTGTAAATACAGGCTTCTCCAAAAGTCTGTATAAAACCAAATGCTTTGATCACACTATCAAAACGTTTATTCCAACTCCGAGAGGCTTGCACCAGTCCATAAATGGATCGCTGGAGCTTGCACACTTTGTTAGCTCCCTTTGGATCGACAAAACCTTCTGGTTGCATCATATACAACTCTTCTTCCAGAAATCCATTCAGGAATGCAGTTTTGACATCCATCTGCCAAATTTCATAATCATAAAATGCGGCAATTGCTAACATGATTCGGACAGACTTAAGCATCGCTACGGGTGAGAAGGTCTCATCGTAGTCAATCCCTTGAACTTGCCGAAAACCTTTTGCGACAAGTCGAGCTTTGTAGACAGTAATATTACCGTCAGCGTCAGTCTTCTTCTTGAAGATCCATTTATTCTCAATTGCTTGCCGATCATCGGGCAAGTCAACCAAAGTCCATACTTTGTTCTCATACATGGATCCCATCTCAGATTTCATGGCTTCAAGCCACTTTGCGGAATCTGGGCTCACCATTGCTTCTTCATAGTTCGTAGGTTCATCATGATCTAGCATCATGACTTCCAGAACGGGATTACCGTACCACTCTGGTGCGGATCTTACTCTGGTTGATCTACGAGGTTCAGTAGTATCTTGTTCTGAAGTTTCATGATCATTATCATTAGCTTCCTCACTAACTGGTGTAGGTGTCACAGAAACAGTTTTCTGTGATGTACTACTTTCCAATAAGGGAGCAGGTACAGTTACCTCGTCAAGTTCTACTTTCCTCCCACTCACTTCTTTCGAGAGAAACTCCTTCTCTAGAAAGTTTCCGAATTTAGCAACAAAAGTCTTGCCTTCGGATCTGTGATAGAAGGTGTATCCAATAGTTTCCTTTGGATATCCTATGAAGACACATTTCTCCGATTTGGGTTCGAGCTTATCAGGTTGAAGCTTTTTCACATAAGCATCGCAGCCCCAAACTTTCAGAAACGACAACTTTGGTTTCTTGCCAAACCACAGTTCATAAGGCGTCGTCTCAACGGATTTTGATGGTGCCCTATTTAACGTGAATGCGGCCGTCTCTAGAGCGTATCCCCAAAACGATAGCGGTAAATCAGTAAGAGACATCATAGATCGCACCATATCTAGTAAAGTACGATTACGACGTTCGGACACACCATTACGCTGAGGTGTTCCGGGTGGCGTGAGTTGCGAAACTATTCCACAATTTTTCAAATGTACACCAAACTCGTAACTCAAATATTCTCCTCCACGATCAGATCGTAGAAACTTTATTTTCTTGTTACGATGATTTTCAACTTCACTCTGAAATTCCTTGAACTTTTCAAATGTTTCAGACTTATGTTTCATTAAGTAGATATACCCATATCTGCTTAAATCATCTGTGAAGGTGAGAAAATAACGATATCCGCCACGAGCCTCAATATTCATCGGACCACATACATCTGTATGTATGATTTCCAACAAATCTGTTGCTCTCTCCATAGTACCGGAGAACGGTGTTTTGGTCATCTTGCCCATGAGGCACGGTTCGCAAGTACCAAGTGATTCATAATCAAGTGGTTCCAAAAGTCCATCAGAATGGAGTTTCTTCATGCGCTTTACACCGATATGACCTAAACGGCAGTGCCACAAATAAGTTGCACTCTCATTATCAACTCTGCATCTTTTGGCTTCAACATTATGAATATGTGTGTTACTACTATCGAGATTCAACAAGAATAGACCACTCTTCAAGGGTGCATGACCATAAAAGATATTACTCATATAAATAGAACAACCATTATTCTCTGATTTAAATGAATAACCGTCTCGCATCAAACAAGATCCAGATATAATGTTCATGCTTAACGCTGGCACCAAATAACAATTATTTAGGTCTAATACTAATCCCGAAGGTAGATGTAGAGGTAGCGTGCCGACTGCGATCACATCGACTTTGGAACCGTTTCCCACGCGCATCGTCACCTCGTCCTTAACCAATCTTCGCTTAATCCGTAGTCCCTGTTTCGAGTTGCAAATATTAGCAACAGAACCAGTATCAAATACCCAGGTGCTACTGCGAGCATTAGTAAGGTACACATCAATAACATGTATATCACATATACCTTTGTTCACCTTGCCATCCTTCTTATCCGCCAAATACTTGGGGCAGTTCCGCTTCCAGTGACCAGTCTGCTTGCAATAGAAGCACTCAGTTTCAGGCTTAGGTCCAGACTTGGGTTTCTTCTCTTGAGTAGCAACTTGCTTGCCGTTCTTCTTGAAGTTCCCCTTCTTCTTTCCCTTTGCCCTTTTTCTTGAAACTAGTGGTCTTGTTGACCATCAACACTTGATGCTCCTTCTTGATTTCTACCTCCGCAGCTTTCAGCATCGCGAAGAGCTCGGGAATAGTCTTGTTCATCCCTTGCATATTATAGTTCATCACGAAGCTCTTGTAGCTTGGTGGCAGTGATTGAAGAATTCTGTCAATGACGCAATCATCTGGAAGATTAACTCCCAATTGAATCAAGTGATTATTATACCCAGACATTTTGAGTATATGCTCACTGACAGAACTGTTCTCCTCCATCTTGCAGCTATAGAACTTATTGGAGACTTCATATCTCTCAATCCGGGCATTTGCTTGAAATATTAACTTCAACTCCTGGAACATCTCATATGCTCCATGACGTTCAAAACGTCGTTGAAGTCCCGATTCTAAGCCGTAAAGCATGGCACACTGAACTATCGAGTAGTCATCAGCTTTGCTCTGCCAGACGTTCATAACATCCGGCGTTGCTCCTGCAGCAGGCCTGGCACCCAGCGGTGCTTCCAGGACGTAATTCTTCTGTGCAGCAATGAGGATAATCCTCAAGTTACGGACCCAGTCCGTGTAATTGCTACCATCATCTTTCAACTTTGCTTTCTCAAGGAACGCATTAAAATTCAACGGAACAACAGCACGAGCCATCTATCTACAATCAACATAAACAAGCAAGATACTATCAGGTACTAAGTTTCATGATAAATTTAAGTTCAGTTAATCAAATTACTTAAGAACTCCCACTTAGATAGACATCCCTCTAATCCTCTAAGTGATTACGTGATCCAAATCAACTAAACCATAACCGATCATCACGTGAGATGGAGTAGTTTTCAATGGTGAACATCGTTATGTTGATCATATCTACTATATGATTCACGCTCGACCTTTCGGTCTCCGTGTTCCGAGGCCATATCTGTATATGCTTGGCTCGTCAAGTATAACCTGAGTATTCCGCGTGTGCAACTGTTTTGCACCCGTTGTATTTGAACGTAGAACCTATCACACCCGATCATCACGTGGTGTCTCAGCACGAAGAACTTTCGCAACGGTGCATACTCAGGGAGAACACTTCTTGATAATTTAGTGAGAGATCATCTTATAATGCTACCGTCAATCAAAGCAAGATAAGATGCATAAAAGGATAAACATCACATGCAATCAATATAAGTGATATGATATGGCCATCATCATCTTGTGCTTGTGATCTCCATCTCCGAAGCACCGTCGTGATCACCATCGTCACCGGCGTGACACCTTGATCTCCATCGTAGCATCGTTGTCGTCTCGCCAAGCTTATGCTTCTACGACTATCGCTACCGCTTAGTGATAAAGTAAAGCATTACATCGCGATTGCATTGCATACAATAAAACGACAACCATATGGCTCCTGCCAGTTGCCGATAACTCGGTTACAAAACATGATCATCTCATACAATAAAATTCAGCATCATGCCTTGACCATATCACATCACAACATGCCCTGCAAAAACAAGTTAGACGTCCTCTACTTTGTTGTTGCAAGTTTTACGTGGCTGCTACGGGCTTAAGCAAGAACCAATCTCACCTACGCATCAAAACCACAACGATAGTTTGTCAAATAGACTCCGTTTTAACCTTCGCAAGGACCGGGCGTAGCCATACTTGGTTCAACTAAAGTTGGAGAGACAGTCGCCCGCAAGCCACCTATGTGCAAAGCACGTCGGGGGAACCGGTCTCGCGTAAGCGTACGCGTAATGTTGGTCCGGGTCGTCTCGTCCAACAATGCCGCCGAACCAAAGTATGACATGCTGGTAGGCAGTATGACTTATATCGCCCACAACTCACTTGTGTTCTACTCGTGCATATAACATCAACATAAATAACCTAGGCTCGGATGCCACTGTTGGGTTTCGTAGTAATTTCAAAAAAATTCCTACGCACACGCAAGATCATGTGATGCATAGCAACGAGAGGGGAGAGTGTTGTCTACGTACCCACGCAGACCGACTGCGGAAGCGTTGACGCAACATAGAGGAAGTAGTCGTACGTCTTCACGATCCAACCGATCAAGTACCGAAACTACGGCACCTCCGAGTTCGAGCACACGTTCAGCTCGATGACGATCCCCGGACTCCGATCCAGCAAAGTGTCGGGGAAGAGTTCCGTCAGCACGACGGCGTGGTGACGATCTTGATGCACTACAGCAGCAGGGCTTCGCCTAAACTCCGCTACAGTATTATCGAGGAATATGGTGGCTGGGGGCACCGCACACGGCTAAGGAATAGATCACGTGGATCAACTTGTGTGTTCTAGGGTGCCTCTACCTCAGTATATAAAGGACCAAAGGGGGGAGGCTGGCCGGCCACAAGGGGCGCGCCAGGAGAGTCCTACTCCCTCCGGGAGTAGGATTCCCCCCCCCAATCCTAGTTGGAATAGGATTCTCGGGGGGGGGGAAAGAGAGAGGGGGCCGGCCACCTCTCCTAGTCCTAATAGGACTAGGGGAAGGGGGAGGCGCGCAGCCCACTTGGGCTGCCCCTTCTCTTTTCCACTAAGGCCCACTAAGGCCCATATGGTTCCCGGGGGGTTCCGGTAACCTCCCGGTACTCCGGTAAAATCCCGATTTCACCCGGAACACTTCCGATATCCAAACATAGGCTTCCAATATATCAATCTTTATGTCTCGACCATTTCGAGACTCCTCGTCATGTCCGTGATCACATCCGGGACTCCGAACAACCTTCGGTACATCAAAATGCATAAACTCATAATATAACTGTCATCGTAACCTTAAGCGTGCGGACCCTACGGGTTCGAGAACAATGTAGACATGACCGAGACACGTCTCCGGTCAATAACCAATAGCGGGACCTGGATGCCCATATTGGCTCCTACATATTCTACGAAGATCTTTATCGGTCAGACCGCATAACAACATACGTTGTTCCCTTTGTCATCGGTATGTTACTTGCCCGAGATTCGATCGTCGGTATTCCAATACCTAGTTCAATCTCGTTACCGGCAAGTCTCTTTACTCGTTCCGTAATACATCATCTCGCAACTACCTCATTAGTTGCAATGCTTGCAAGGCTTATGTGATGTGCATTACCGAGAGGGCCCAGAGATACCTCTCCGACAATCGGAGTGACAAATCCTAATCTCGAAATACGCCAACCCAACATCTACCTTTGGAGACACCTGTAATGCTCCTTTATAATCACCCAGTTACGTTGTGACGTTTGGTAGCACCCAAAGTGTTCCTCCGGCAAACGGGAGTTGCATAATCTCATAGTCATAGGAACATGTATATGTCATGAAGAAAGCAAAAGCAACATACTAAACGATCGGGTGCTAAGCTAATGGAATGGGTCATGTCAATCAGATCATTCAACTAATGATGTGACCTCGTTAATCAAATAACAACACTTTGTTCATGGTTAGGAAACATAACCATCTTTGATTAACGAGCTAGTCAAGTAGAGGCATACTAGTGACACTAAGTTTGTCTATATATATTCACACATGTATTATGTTTCCGGTTAATACAATTCTAGCATGAATAATAAACATTTATCATGATACAAGGAAATAAACAATAACTTTATTATTGCCTCTAGGGCATATTTCCTTCAGAGGTCTCAGGTAACCCTCTCCCCTCTTACAGAATCCTCAATGCTTTCTCCGATGAGCATCTTGCGCGGGTTCTGGATGATAGTGGGGTAGTTGTGTCTATCTCGAACAGAGAGATCATCTCATTGGTGCGTGTGCGTGAAGAGGCTCAAGCGGCGCTAGCCGAGGCTGCTGCTCGGTGTGTGCTTGTGGGCTCGTCAGAGTTGGTATTAGTAGGGGCCGGTGCCGCCTCCTTTCCCGATGAGGAAGCAGAATGGAGGTTAGCTTCTGATCTTCCTTCTTCCAGCCGTGCCCCGGCTCGAAAACATGTGTCCAAGGCTGTGACCTCTTGCGGGGTCCACATGCGGAATCGTATAATCTAATGCATTACCTTTTTTTGGAATATTAGGGGTTGTGGCCACGAGGGACGTCGGACACAACTTAGAGAGTACATGGCCAAGGAACGGATCGATGTAGCTGTGCTCTAGGAAACGATTGAAGTCGATTTTTCTTTCTGTGACTTGCTGGCTTTTGATCCCCTAAATCAGTTTGACTAGCACTAGTTGTCATTGTCAGGCCACTCGGGAGGTATTTTGATGGGTTGCAATCATGACATCTGGGAGGTTCTTGCTTGGGAGCAAGGCCTGTTTTTTGTCGCTGCTACTATTAGGCATAGTGTCTCGGGGATGATTTGGGTGGTGGTATGTTTCTATGGTCCTGCCGACCATTCGCGTTCTGCTACTTTTTTGGAGGAGGTCACGGCCTTGGTTGGGGCCAAGCGCGCGGCAAACATTCCTCTGGTCGTTGGTGGCGATTTTAATTTGATCCGCTCGGGTGCGGACAAAAAAATGATCAGGTGGACTGGGCAAGGGTGTCCATCTTCAACAACGCTATTGCGGCGGTTGCGCTCCGCGAAGCAGCTCGAACGGGGGCCAGGTACACCTGGACTAACAAGCAACTGGCCCCGATTCACAGTGTCCTAGATCGGGTGTGTTTCACCCCCGGAGTGGGAGGTCCTCTTTCCCTTATGTACTTTGGTGGTGGAAACCCGCATTGAATCGGACCACGTCCCGCTCATTTTCTCTTTAGGGGAAGAGAGGGCACATCGTAGCAGACGGTTTTTCTTTGAAACATCCTGGTTTGAAGCAGAGGGCTTCATCCCTATGGTTCAAGGCCGATGGGAGCAGATCCTAACCCAGCTGGGGTTCCAAAGGGGACCCGTAGAATGCTGGTCGGCTGCTGCTGCGGTCTTGAGGGATTTCCTTCGAGGATGGTGAGCCAACCATGGCAGCGACTCAAAGCGTGAGCGCATGAGGATTGTAGAGGAGATCGCCGCCCTTGATGCTCAGGCTGACGCTCGGCTGTTTTCGGAGGATGAGTGGGCTCATCGGTATGAGCTGGAGCATAAGGTTTTGGCGATCCTTCGCGCGAAGGAAGAATATTGGCGCCGTAGGGGAGGCATTAAGTGGGTGACTAAGGGAGACGCAAAGACTGCTTATTTTCATGCGTATGCTAACGGCAGAAAGTGTAAGAGCACGATCCTTCGCCTCCAGTCAGAGCAGGGCCTCCTTCTCTCCTAGGGTGACATCTCTCGCCATATCTATGGCTACTTTGTTGGTCTGTTGGGTACAATCGATGAGAAAAAGCTTTGTATCCGAGATGATTTGTGGGATCCTGACGATAGGGTGTCGAACCAGGAGAACGAGAGCCTCGCGCTCTCTTTCGTCCCCGAAGAAGTAGATGCAGCCCTGCTCGGGATGAAGAAAGCCACGGCCTCGGGCCCCGATGGTTGGCCACTTGAATTCTTTTGTAAATTCTGGCCTATTCTTTGCCCCCTTTTCTTTGATATTGTGAATGGGTTTTCTCTAGGTATGGTAGATATTTCCCACCTAAACGACGGGGCTATCAGCCTAATCCCTAAAGTGAAAGGGGCGAACAACATTAAGTTGTTCAAACCAATCACTCTAATCAATGTCCCCTTTAAGATTTGCGCTAAGGCTTATGCGACCCGTTTGACTCGAGTGGCTCAACGGGTTATCCTCAAAAGCCAAACTGCCTTTCTTAAGGGCCATAACATTCTAGAGGGCCCTATTGCTCTCCTTGAAATTGTTCACAAGCTAAAGAAGAAAAAACAGCAAGGGGTGCTGCTAAAGCTCGATTTCAAAAAAGCCTACAACCATGTAAACTGGGAGTTTGTACGGGAGGTTCTCCTCAAAAAGGGTTTTGAGGCAGGATTTGTCCATCATATCATGAACCTGATTAATAGTGGACAAACGACTGTTTCAATCAACAGGGATTTGGGTAAGTTTTTCCACAACAAAAAAGGCTTAAGACAAGGAGACCCGCTGTCTCCTATTGTTTTTAACTTTGTTGCGGATGCCTTGTCGGCTATGCTGTCTAAGGCATGGACGGTTGGGCACATCAAAGGGTTGGTACCCCACCTAATCCCGGAAGGAGTGACGCACCTCCAATACACGGATGACAAGATGTTGCTCTTTGAATCGGGCGACAATAGTATAGCCTCGTTCAAGCTCCTGCTGCTTGCTTGCGAACTACTATCCGGGCTCAAAATTTACTTCCTCAAAAGCGAGGTCATAACCATGGGGATGGAGGACCAGGAGAGTAGGCATGTGGCCAACCTACTAAACTGCAAACTAGGGAGTTTGCCTATTAGGTATCTTGGCCTTCCTGTCTCTCATATAAGGATGTCCATTAAGGAATGGGAGCCCCTGTATGGTAAGGTGGTGGGTAGGGTAAGCCCGTGGCGAGGGAGGTTTATGTCTTCCGTGGCTAGGCTCATTCTGACCAACCCTAGCTTATCTTCCCTCCCAATGTTCACCATGGGAATGTCGCTATTAGCGGATGGGGTTCACACTAAACTTGACATGCCGCCATCCCGTTTCTTTTGGGAAGGAACTAGCATCAAGTGGAAGTACGACCTTGTCAAATGGTCCATGGTTTGTCGGCCAAAAAAGTTTGGGGGCTTGGGTATTTTGAATTCCAAACTCATGAATGCCGCTCTCTTATCCCGACGGTGGTGGAGGTTGGTCCAAAATGAGTCGGGTCTCTAGGCTGACCTGCTTAAGGCGAAATATTTCCCTCACGACAATGTTTTCTCCACAAAACGGTCGGCCTCCTCATTCTGGAACGGGATCCAGGCTGTGCGATCCGCCTTCTCCCTAGGGGCGAAGTTTCAAGTCAAGGACGGCTAGTCAACTAGATTCTGGTTGGATTCCTGGCTTGGACCTTCTCCTCTTTGGCAAAGCCACCCAGAAATTTTTCAAGTGGCCTCCAACACTGAGTTGCTGGTTGGTGATGCTCTCAGGACCTCTCCGCCTTCGGTTAGCTTCCTAAGAGCTTTGCTCCCGGCCAAGGAGGCTGAATGGAATGTGGTGAAGGCCTTTATTGGCCAGCGCAGAACCATCCCGGGTGCTGACGAGGTCTCTTGGAAACTTTCAGTTTCGGGTATGTTCTCGGTTAAGTTGCCATATAGCAAACTAACTGTTGGCGCTGTGCTGGACATAGCTCGAGGGCTATGGATAGCCGGCCTCCCGCTTAAGATAAAATTCTTCCTATGACAGATGTTCCAAAACCGCCTTCCGACGGCGGACAATGTTGTGAAATGCAACAGGCCTTCAGATGGGTCTTGTGTGGTGTGCGGTACCATAGAAGTTGCAAACCATGCCTTCTTCCGTTGACACCTAGCCAGGTTTTCCTGGAGCACAGTTAGAGCCGTGTTCCAGCAAAACTGGAACCCTTCGTCCGGTGTCGATCTTTTACAAATTATTCATTCGCAAAAGGGGGCTAGTGCAAGGATTGTAAGGCGATGCGTAGGGGCGCTGCTGTGGTCCTTATGGACTGTGCGTAATAAGACAACCATTGAGAAGAAATTCCCTTCTCAGCTGATGTATTGTTCAAATGTCACCTCTTCTTGCAGACCTGGACTCCGTCGGGGAAACCGCGTGATGAGGAGCGCATGACCGAGATGATGGAGCGGATCCGCAACATTCAGGTGGAAGCGCGTCAAGTGGCTGCTCAAGACTGATTCCATTTTGCATCTCGCTTGCGGATGACTTTCATTCCAGCCTGCGTGCTGATGTTGGTGGACCTTGCTTTATTTTGGCTGGTTCTGTAATGCTTAAGCTGGATTGCCATGGTACTTGTTTTCAGACTTTGTGAACGCTGCCCTGTTGTCTTTATTAATTTAAAGCCGGACATTTTTGGCGTCTTCGTTCCAAAAAAAGCTTATTAAACTCTCTACCGAATAGGTATTCACTATGAGGAAAAAACTGTATGCCGGGTGTTGTGTTGTTTGCCTAGTGTATTTTATCGGGCCCTCGACAAACAAGCCCTTTGTCGAGTGCACCAAGCAAAAAATGAAACTCTACAAACTGATGCTTTGCCCATTGCAACATTAGTCAAACAGAAGGCACTCAGCAAAAGCAAGGTCTTTGCCGAGTGTTTTTCATGAGACACTTAGTTAACCATTAAAAAGCAATAAAATGCATGTAATGATTGTTGAGTTTTTTAGGGAGGGGGGCACAAATATATGTAAGTACATAAATATAGATTTTTCCTGAATTTATAGATCATTTTCATATACATGTTCTTCCAATTGAATATTATTCAGTAAATTGGTAGAAAAGGAATTCATCTCTTGAAATTAGCAAATGGTTCCAGAAAAATGCCAAAATTTGACATTAGTAACCAATGTAATATGCTCCATGTGGAAACATTTAAGGATGTTATAGAAAAATATTTCTTGCTATATTTAAGCAACAAAGCGCATTTCTAGGCGTTTAATGTATATAATATAAATATGAACTAGAAATGCATGAAATGTTGAAACAAAAGGGTTAACAAATACTACGTATGTTCTTGAGCCTATGTTTAGGCCTTACAAAAAAGAATAGAAATTCTAAAACATTGGGAAGACAAGACTCGACACCGACCATGGAGCTTATACTATTGGAGTCAAAAGATTTTCCATCGGCCACTTCTTTGTCGCCTGCTAGCTGACGACAAAGGATGGCTTTGCCGCCGGCTTCAAAAAACAGACGGAAAAGAGCTGGCTGATGGCAAAGAACATATTTGCCATCATCCACCTCTTTGCCGTCTGCTAGCAGACAACAAAGCAAAAAGGGAGGTTGGCCCACTGGCTGGTAAATCCTAACGCCCCCTCTATGCCGTCTGCTAGCAGAAAACAAAGAGCAACACGACGGATGGCAAAGAGGGGCAGACGTCAAAGCTTCAATTTAACTAACGGTCGCGCCCCCGCTGTCACGCGCTCTCTCTCTCAAGTGGGGGACAACGACTTCTCGATGATCTTCTCCTCGGCCGGCCTGCTGCACATGGCGAAATCCAGTGGCAAACTCTTCCTCTCTATCAACGACATAACTGCGTAGGTGAGGGAATCCCCGCATGAGGAGATTGTGCCACTAGTCATGCAAGAGACGTGGTTGCGGCTCCACGGCATTCCCAGGGTGCATCGTCGTGAGGAGCGCCTGATGGAAGGGCTGAAGATGCTAGGTCGTCCTATTGTGGTGGATGAGATCTCTCTCATCCGGTTGGGGCCAGTGAGAGTGAAGCTGGCATGCAAATCACCGGACAAACTTAATGGCTTTGTGGAGGTGCGGTTTAATGGTGAAGGATACCAAATTAAGGTGGAGGTGGAGCGGCTCCCAAAACAAACTGGTGAGGGCGGCTCCAGTGGCGCTGGCCCTTCTGAAAAACAACCCCCTTCCTCCTCTGACAGAGTTGGTCGGCCGCGGGAAGCAGGGAATGGATCCAAGCCACTTGGGGGCGGCAAGGACTCGGCAAAGCAGCCGTCGGGCGGGGCGCTCGGGTCTGCGGAGCCCAAAGATGTGGATATGGGAGGCCAAGATGAGGAGCTCGACGACAGTATCCACGTCACCTCTATTGATACAGAGACATGGGACAAGCTCGGGACGCTGACTAGGGGCACGATGGCTGTGACGACACAGGATACAACGGTCAGCCTCCCTCCGCTGGCCCGGACCCTCGCTGGCTCCTTTGACGAGTACGGGTCTCAACATGGGGCGCCGTCCTTGGCTCCCATGGAGGTGGAAGTGTACTCTGGCGACACTGGGGCTGCGGCCCCTCGGTCCTTGCTGGCCACTGGTGGGGTGGATACTGGCTGTGTGCTCAATGAAGACTCTGCTCCCGCTCCATCCTCGGGGCGCCGGAGCTCTGGTGGTTTGGTTAGACCTCCCAAGAAGATGGCGGGCAGGAAACTGGCATCTAAGGCGGGTGCGGTGATGGTGGCAGAGCAGAATCGGGGTGATCTGGGCGTGGTGCTGGCGTCGGTGGGTGCGGGTGCGAAGGCCAAGCGCTCCAAGGTGACTCCTGTGGCGCTACGAGCCCCCAGCATGCGTGCCAAGGCCAAGCTGGGCGACATGTCTTCTCTGGAGAGCGCCAAGCTTCGTACCACAGACAAGAACCTAGAGGTCTCAGGTAACCCTCTCCCCTCTTACGGAATCCTCAATGCTTTCTCCGATGAACATCTTGCGCGGGTTCTGGATGATAGTGGGGTAGTTGTGTCTATCTCGAACAGAGAGATCATCTCGTTGGTGCGTGTGCGTGAAGAGGCTCAAGTGGCGCTAGCCGAGGCTGCTGCTCGGTGTGTGCTTGTGGGCTCGTCAGAGTTGGTATTAGTAGGGGCCGGTGCCGCCTCCTTTCCTGATGAGGAAGCAGAAGCGAGGGCAGCTTCTGATCTTCCTTCTTCCAGCCGTGCCCCGGCTCGAAAACATGTGTCCAAGGTTGTGACCTCTTGCGGGGTCCACATGCGGAATTGTATAATCTAATGCGTTACCTTTTCTGGAATATTAGGGGTTGTGGCCACGAGGGACGTCGGACACAACTTAGAGAGTACATGGCCAAGGAACGGATCGATGTAGTTGTGCTCTAGGAAATGATTGAAGTCGATTTTTCTTTTCTTGACTTGCTGGCTTTTGATCCCCTAAATCGGTTTGACTAGCACTGATTGTCATTGTCAGGCCACTCGGGAGGTATTTTGATGGGTTGCAATCATGACATCTGGGAGGTTCTTGCGTGGGAGCAAGGCCGGTTTTTTGTCGCTGCTACTATTAGGCATAGTGTCTCGGGGATGATTTGGGTGGTGGTATGTTTCTATGGTCCTGCCGACCATTCGCGTTCTGCTACGTTTTTGGAGGAGGTCACGGCCTTGGTTGGGGCCAAGCCTGCGGAAAACATTCCTCTGGTCGTTGGTGGCGATTTTAATTCGATCCGCTCGGATGCGGACAAAAACAATGATCAGGTGGACTGGGCAAGGGTGTCCATCTTCAACAACGCTATTGCGGCGGCTGCGCTCCGCGAAGCGGCTCAAACGGGGGCCAGGTACACCTGGACTAACAAGCAACTGACTCCGATTCACAGTGTCCTAGATCGGGTGTTTTTCACCCCCGGAGTGGGAGGTCCTCTTTCCCTTACGTACTTTGGTGGTGGAAACCCGCATTGAATCGATTAAGTTGCTATATAGCAAACTAACTGTTGGCGCTGTGCTGGACATAGCTCAGGGGCTATGGATAGCCGGCCTCCCGCTTAAGATAAAATTCTTCCTACGACAGATGTTCCAAAACCGCCTTCCGACGGCGGACAATGTTGTGAAATGCAATAGGCCTTCAGATGGGTCTTGTGTGGTGTGCGGTACCATAGAAGTTGCAAACCATGCCTTCTTCCGTTGACACCTAGCCAGGTTTTCCTGGAGCACAGTTAGAGCCGTGTTCCAGCAAAACTGGAACCCTTCGTCCGGTGTCGATCTTTTACAAATTATTCATTCGCAAAAGGGGGCTAGTGCAAGGATTGTATGGCGATGCGTAGGGGCGCTACTGTGGTTCTTATGGACTGTGCGTAATAAGATGACCATTGAGAAGAAATTCCCTTCTCACCCAGCTGATGTCCTGTTCAAATGTCACCTCTTCTTGCAGACCCGGACTCCGTTGGGGAAACCGCGTGATGAGGAGCGCATGACCGAGATGATGGAGCGGATCCGCAACATTCAGGTGGAAGCGCGTCAAGTGGCTGCTCAAGACTGATTCCATTTTGCATCTCGCTTGCCGATGACTTTCATTCCAGCCTGTGTGCTGATGTTGGTGGACCTTGCTTTATTTTGGCTGGTTCTGTAATGCTTAAGCTGGATTGCCGTGGTACTTGTTTTCAGACTTTGTGAACACTGCCCTGTTGTCTTTATTAATTTAAAGCCGGACGTTTTTGGTGTCTTCGTTCCAAAAAAAGCTTATTAAACTCTCTACCGAATAGGTATTCACTATGAGGAAAAAACTGTATGCCGGGTGTTGTGTTGTTTGCCTAGTGTATTTTATCGGGCCCTCGACAAACAAGCCCTTTGTCGAGTGCACCATGCAAAAAATGAAACTCTACAAACTGATGCTTTGCCCATTGCAACATTAGTCAAAGAGAATGCACTCAGCAAAAGCAAGGTCTTTGCCGAGTGTTTTTCACGAGACACTTAGTTAACCATTAAAAAGCAATAAAATGCATGTAATGATTGTTGAGTTGTTTAGGGAGGGGGGCACAAATATATGTAAGTACATAAATATGGATTTTTCCTGAATTTATAGATCATTTTCATATACATGTACTTCCAATTGAATATTATTCAGTAAATTGGTAGAAAAGGAATTCATCTCTTGAAATTAGCAAATGCTTCCAGAAAAATGCCAAAATTTGGCATTAGTAACCAATGTAATATGCTCCATGTGGAAACATTTAAGGATGTTATAGAAAAATATTTCTTGCTATATTTAAGCAACAAAGCGCATTTCTAGGCGTTTAATGTATATAATATAAATATGAACTAGAAATGCATGAAATGTTGAAACAAAAGGGTTAACAAATACAACGTATATTCTTGAGCCTATGTTTAGGCCTTACAAAAAAGAATAGAAATTCTAAAACATTGGGAAGACAAGACTCAACACCGACCATGGAGCTTATACTATTGGAGTCAAAAGATTTTCCATCAGCCACTTCTTTGCCGCCTGCTAGCTGACGGCAAAGGATGGCTTTGCCGCCGGCTTCAAAAAACAGACGGAAAAGAGCTGGCTGATGGCAAAGAACATATTTGCCATCATCCACCTCTTTGCCGTCTGCTAGCAGACAACAAAGCAAAAAGGGAGGTTGGCCCACTGGCTGGTAAACCCTAACGCCCCCCTTTATGCCGTCTGCTAGCAGACAACAAAGAGCAACACAGCAGATGGCAAAGAGGGGGCAGATGTCAAAGCTTCAATTTAACTAACGGTCGCGCCCCCGCTGTCACACGCTCTCTCTCTTTCTCTCCCTCTTTCCTCCCCGATGACCACCGCCACCCCAACCACCCGCCGCCGCCCCGTCGCCCCACCTGCCCCACCCCTCTCTGTCTCTCCCCCACCTCACCCGCCCGCCGCCCCGGCCATCCCCGCCCCCCGTTCCCGACAACGCCCATCCCCGCCCCCGGAGCCAGGCTTGTCGTCGGCCACTGCACCCACCCCGCCCCTCGAGCCAGGCCACAGAGCCGGCCCAGCCCCCTAGAGCCAGGCCGTGGCGGCCCCTGCACCCGCCCCATCGTCAGAGCCAGGCCACAGTGGCCCTGCGGCTGCCCCTGCACCCACACAGTCGCCGGAGCCAGGCCGCGCCGCCGCCACCCTTCCCGCGGTCGTCCTCCCTACGACCATCCTCCACCCTCCCTGCAACCATCCTCCATCGGCCCTCCTCCACCACCGCCGGAGCCAAGGTGAGCTTGTTTTCTACTGTTCTTTGCTGTTTAGATTTAGGTTATTGATAGGTTTAGGTTAGTGGTGGTTGTAGGTTAGTGCTAGGTTTTGGTTTAGATAATTAGAATAAGAAGAGAGTTGAAAAAAAAAATAAGTAGAAAAAGAGGAAAAAGGAAAAAAGGAAGAAGAAATTTTAAAAAAATAAGTAGAAGAAGAGGAAAAAGGAGGAGAAGAAGAAGATGATGATAAAAAAGAAGAAGTAGAAGAAGATGATGAAAAAAGAAGTAGGAAAAGTAGGAAAAGAGGGTCGCCGAGAGGTCGATGGTCGAGGGTCGCCGAGGGGTCGATGGTCGTGGGAAAAAGGAGTCAAGGGTTGAGGGTTCGAGGATGGAGGTGTCAAGGGGTCGAGGGTCGAGGGGAAAAGGGGTCGATGGTCGTGGGGTCAAGGATCTTGGGTTGCCGAGGGGTCGAGGATTTGCCGTCCCGACCCCGACATAGCAAGCCACGTGGCAGCTACCTGGGGGCACCTGGGCTGGCCTATTTGGACAGTTCCGTCTGCTGGCAGACGGCAAAGGCCTTTGCATCTTTGCCATTTGCCAGCAGACGGCAAAGCACGCTGTTAACCACCTAATAGACCTAACCCTACCCCTTTGTCGTCCATGTCCTTTGCCGTCTACTTGCCCTGGATGGCTGACGACAAACTTCTTTTCCGTCCGCTTTATTAAAGCAGACGGCAAAGCAGCCCTTTGCCGTAGTTCGTTGAGCCGGACGTGGGGCCGTCTGCGGGCTGACGGCAAAGGCCTTTGCCGTCCGCCAGGCATGCCTTTGCCGTCAGCCATGGCAGATGGAAAAGTGCTTGATTCCTGTAGTGTTATTGGTTCTTAATTATGAGAAATGCAATCAAAGTTTGAAAAATATGAAACATGGCAATGGTGTCAAGTTATGATTCATAGAGGTCGTGGTAAAATCTTGAGAAAGTTTTGCATGAACACTCCTTGATAATCAAAGCATCTCCAAGGAAGAATCGTAGTTTTGTGAGGAAGCATGTTGGGTATGAAGACAAAGTGTTAGTTACTTTGTCATTTCACCTTAATTTTTTTACACACCCAACACACACCATCACACGTTCCACGTAAATTTAGTTTTTTGCTATACTTAAGCCATTAAATGCATTTCTAGGAATTTAACTAGTATAATCTAAATTTGAAAAAGTTTCCGAAATGTGTTGATAAATACTATTTGTGTTCTTGATTCTATGTTTAGGGCATCTCCAACGCCGAACCTCAGATCGCCCGCACACGTCTAGACCTCGATGTCCAGACATGTTTTTCCATCCAATGCGGGCCTGTATCGGTCCGCTTGTCGGTACGGATGCCTTCAAATTGGAGACAAAGTGTGTGTGTGTGTGTGGGTGGGTTTTGCGGGTGTGCGGACCACTACCACTCCTGTGTCTGACTGCGTACCAAAAAACCCCACTCGCGTCTCCCACGCTTTCCATCAAATGCCCGCACTGCATTTATGTCGGCCCAGAGCATGCAGCGACCGACATTGATTCCCACGATTTGACCAAACGGGAGGACAATGCTAATGGACGTGACCTTTCGGGAATTTTTGCTTCAATGCGGACGTCGCATCTCGAGAAACCAAGTCCGGTCATTGTGCCGCATTAAACAGATTAACTGCCCCTTCGCATGGCCTGGCTATGACTATTTAAGGTATGCGCCGGTGACGCACAGCACCGCACTCTCCCTCCCGGAGCACCGCCCCCTTCCCCTCCCTGTCACCATCCTCAAGCCCTTCTTCCTCTCCGGAGTGGTGATGCCAAAGTCCCAGTTCTATGCGGCGACCCTCTACATCGTGCAACTGGAGGCAGAGCGGCTATAGCCGCCGAACAAGGTTGTCGCGGTCCTCCTACGCTGTTCCGCCGCTGGAGGGAGGACGACAAGGACGTTGATGGTATAGATGATGATGGCAGTCCGGCATGGTAGTGTGGCCATGCATATGAGGTGGTCGTCCGTTATAGGGTTTAGGTTTTTTTCTAGTTTTTTTAGTTAAACGGTTGAAATATCGACCTATTTATGTAAATCATGACTAACCTTGAATTATATACACCGTGGTTGAAATGTATGTGAGCAGCAATGGATGGCAAGCTCCCGCATCCGTCTCTGCAAACTGGTCCTCCTATCCCCGGACGAAAGCTGGAGCGAATTTGCGGTTCATCATTGGAGATGGCCATAGGCCTTACAGAAGAAAATAAGAAGAATTCCAAACATCCGGCTGCCAAGACTTGACTTCGAACATGGAGCTTATCATTTTTCTAATTCTAGAAAATCCAAACAAAGTCTCAAAAATATGAAACCTGCCATGATACGTCTCCAACGTATCTACTTCTCGTAATGCTTTTCCTCTTGTTTTGGACTCTAATTTGCATGATTTGGATGAAACTAACCCCGGACCGATGCTGTTTTCAGAAGAACTACATGGTGTTGTTTTTGTGTGGAAATAAAAGTTCTCGGAATGGAACGAAACTTTGCCAGGATTTTTTACATCAATAACAAGAATTTCTGGAGCCAAGACCTGCCGGAGAGGGGCACCTAGGTGGGCACAACCCACCAGGGCGCCCCCCTCTCCTGGCGCGCCCAGGTGGACTGTCCCCACCTGGTGGCCCTACTGACCCTGGAACCAACGCTATAAGATCCTATTTTAGGAGAAAACAATTACGGAGAAAGAATTATCGCGATCCATGAGATGGAGCCGCCACGAGGCCCTGTTCTTCCTCAGGAGGGCAGATCTGGAGTTTGTTTGGGGCTCCGGAGAGGGGGATCTTCGTTCTTCGTCATCACCAACCCTTCTCCATCGCCAATTCCATGATGCTCCCCACCGGGAGTGGGTAATTTATTCGTAGGCTCGCTGGTCGGTGATGAGTTGGATGAGATTCATCATGTAATCGAGTTAGTTTTGTTAGGGCTTGATCCCTAGTATCCACTATGTTCTAAGATTGATGTTGCTATGACTTTGCCATGCTTAATGCTTGTCACTTTGGGCCCAAGTGCCATGATTTCAGATCTGAACCATTTAAGTTATCATCATTATATCCATGTTCTAGATCCGATCTTGCAAGTTATAGTCACCTACTACGTGTTATGATCCGGTAACCCCGAAGTGACAATAACCGGGACTTCTTCCAGTGATTACCGTAGTTTGAGGAGTTCATGTATTCACTATGTGTTAATGGTTTGTTCCAGTTCTCTATTAAAAGCATGCCTTAATATCGCTTAGTTTCCAATATGGACCCCTCTGCCACGGGAGGGTAGGACAAAAGATGCCATGCAAGTTCTTTTAATAAAGCACGTATGACTATTTATGGAATACATGCCTACATTATATCGATGAACTGGAGCTAGTGTCGAATAGCCCTAGGTTAGAACTGTCACATGATGAATATCATCCAACAAGTCACCGATCCAATGCCTACGAATTTATCTTATATTATTTCTACTAAGTTACTACTGCCAAAATTACTGCTATCACTGTTACTGTTACTGTTGTTGCCATCACTACTATCAAAACTATCATATTACTATGCTACTGATTACTTGTTGTAGATAATTAATCTCCAAATGTGGTTGAATTGACAATTCTACCCTTGAAAACTGTTCGATCCCCTATACTTGTGGGTTATCAAGACCATTTTCTAATTATCGCAATCCACGAGACGGAGCCGCTGCCAAGCCCTGTTATTCCTCGGGAGGGCAAATCTGGAGTCCGTTTGGGGCTCCGGAGAGGGGGGGGGGGATCTTCGTTCTTCATCATCACCAACCCTTCTCCATCGCCAATTCCATGATGCTCCCCACCGGGAGTGAGTAATTTCTTTGTAGGCTTTCTGGTCGGGTGAGGAGTTGGATGAGATTCATCCTATAATCGAGTTAGTTTTGTTAGGGCTTGATCCCTAGTATCCACTATGTTCTAAGATTGATGTTGCTATGACTTTGCCATGCTTAATGCTTGTCACTTTGCGCTCGGGTGCCATGATTTCGGATCTGAACCGTTTATGTTATCATCATTATATCCATGTTCTAGATTCGATCTTGCAAGTTATAGTCACCTACTACGTGTTATGATCCGGTAACCCCGGAGTGACAATAACCGGGACTTCTTCCGGTGATTACCGTAGTTTGAGGAATTGATGTATTCACTACGTGTTAATGCTTTGTTCCGGTTCTCTATTAAAAGGAGGCCTTAATATACCTTAGTTTCCAATATGCTGATTTTGTGATATATGTTTGATCCCTTCTGATGGGAGCTTAGCTGAGCCTAGTCCGACTGGGTTTGAGGACTTTTATCGCACTTCGACAGTGGGAGATGAGAGTGGGGTGCCAGCCACCATGGCTGCTAGCATCACTGCAAAAAAAGACACATCCGCGACATTTTGGGACGAAGATAATTGTGACAAAACCCGGTATCATCATAGATGTGGTGGGCTCCTACTTCTATGACAAAAAATCATGACAGAAAATGGGCTTTTCGTCCTGGGCGGGCCGGAGATGCAGCTGCGTGACATTCTTTGGGCCGTCCATGACGGAAAAAACCGTGGTAGAAGCGAGGGCAAGGAAAATTTTGGGGAGTTCCCGGTTATGGTGGGAGGTCGGGGGCCGAGCGATGCGCGTTTCTCTCGTACACGTACACGCATGTGTGCAAGGCGTTGGCTCTAACTGAACCTGAGCGAGGCGTTGGGCTCTAACTGAACCCGAGCGATTGTACTGCAGGCTACACGTTACTGAACCCGAGCGATCAACCGATGGTTGTTAACTGAACCCGATCGAGCGATTCCTTCGCTACTGCTACTAACTGAAGCCGATCGATGCTGCCTCTGGGATGAACAGTGAGT